>NC_057796.1:264091344-264391344 GCF_018294505.1 Triticum aestivum | reverse complement strand
AGAGCCATGTGGTAACATAGCTAGTTACTACTAGTATGAGTAACATCACACATATCAAGGCATGATGAGTCTATAGCCTAATAAATGAAGTGTTACATGTTACCACACATATGTTACTCCCCACTATAAAGGTAGTAATATAGAGTAGTAACATGGACATGTTACTACCCATTGTGGCTAGTCTAAAGCAGAATCTTCTGAGGAGGAGGTAGCTCCTCGGTCTTGAGGATGCTGGTCCTGGCAACCATTTCCCCCATCGTTTTTGAGTTTTATAATGAAAATGACGCGCAACTATTGTTGCGTGTTCTTGAAAAAGATATCTGGCAGCAGAATCAACGGGCAGACCTAGTCTAAGTGGTCAGTGGCGTAGGTAGGCCATTAGTAGGTAAACCAACACACATCCATCCAGTGTGTTTGCATGATTGTGTGATTGATGATAATCTAGAGTTAGATCCGACGTGACCATGTATATGGAGTAATTTCCTATTCGATCTGCATGGCGCCGGCCGTTTCATGCGGGACTCAGGCAGGGCTTAACCGAGCCGTCGGCATCCGCTGATCCACATCATAGATGCGGTGGAGAATAAAGAAAATAATAATTAAGAGCAGGGGAAGAGGGTGATGGAATACAAGCTTTTTAGAAGTTGGCCTCGTTTTATCATCACAATTTCCCCGTATAATTGTGCTAGCATCCTCTCTTTTTTTCGGGTGAATTGTTCTAGCATCCTGTGCTCGTGTTTTTTCCATCATATACTATTACCAGGAATTTGGTATATCCACGGCGTGTGCGTCTCTGACATGCATGCCCTTCCGAGAGAAGTGGCCCGGTACTACTCGTACTATAAAATGGCGCGAGTATCTACGTTTGAGCGCTCCTACCAAGCGGACACGACGGCAGGACGGGTGCAGTGCACGCACGCTGGCGCCTTGGATACTTGCGCCACGGGCTACGTTTACACAAACTTTTACCGCCGACCCCGGCCCTGGAGCTATATATAGGAGTAGTATAGTAGGCGTAAGTTCAATCCTCGTGGGTCGGGCTAAAAGCGAAAGGTTAATCTGCTCGAGGCCTGCACATACGTACGCATTTCCATTTTCCGCGCTCGTGAGCACCAATGTCCGCATCCTAGAAGACGGTGCGCCCGTGCATTGGGGCAGTATGTTTGAGACTCTGCCCAAGGCGCTGCCAAACGAGCTCTGTGGCCTGTGGCTACCCCACGCCGCGTTGGAAACACGAATTTGTTACTTTTGTGCGACGGAGGATTGATTGTCCCTTGGTTTCTTCCGGTTCAAAATTCAAAATACGGGTGAGCGTTGCAGATGCGAGATGCGTCGTCGTCTGGGAGTGAACACGAATAAATGGTCATTATTATTCCATATTTCCGTGTTTATGGAGTTTTATTCCATGTTTCCATGAGGCATAAATGCCGGTCGTGCCGCCCTTCCCCAGATATGCGTGCGTGACCCCGGTCCTCTACCACCACCGGCATGCGTTTCTAGTCCCCCTACCGACCGACTCACCGGCAGGCGCTCGTCCACGTCGAGCACCCACCCTGTGCATACGCGCGTTCACGCCACCGTCGTCAAAAGGCGGGCCCTGTCTCTGCACGTGTCAACCGGTCATTGACCCTGATAGCGCCGCCGCCGCCCGTTCCACCGCACCGCCGTCCACCGGCACGGCGCGGCCACACAGGAAATATCTCCCCCCGGTTCACGAGCGTCGCAACCAAAGGTGGCACCGGAATCCGATTCCGACCGGGCCAGCTATCCCCATGCGCATCCAGGGGCACGGGACAGGGGTTGGAGGTCCCGCACGGACAGCAGTCAGCGGCACGTAGATCCACCGGGCCGCGGGCACAGTAGGAGCAGCAGTACTAGTACTGCGCCCCACCCGGATGCAATGAAACGCCATCATTTTACACCAGTGACGCAGCTGCGCGCCAGCGCCACTGCCCTCCAGCTCACAGCCAGTGCCACTGCTCCCCCATCACTCCACTCCCCCCTCTCCCTCACGCGACGCAGGCCTCGGCTGCCACCTTGCTGTATAAAGACGGGCTCGGCCCGAGCGAGCCGGAGCCCATCGTCGCCGCACCCACCGGCCCCACTCCACCTCGCCGCCGCCCATGGAGTCCCGGTGGGTCATCGCCTTCCTCCTCCTGTCCCTGCAGCCGCTGCTCGGCGCGTCGTACCTGCGGGCGAGGAAGAACTACATCGTGCACCTCGACCCGAGGGGCGGCCCCGTCGACTCCCTCGAGGAGTGGCACCGCTCCTTCCTCCCGCGGACGGCCGCGCCCGAATGGGAGGTGGAGCCGGACGGCGGCGCCGAGGACCACGGCCCGCGCATCATTTACTCGTACAGCGACGTCTTCACCGGCTTCGCCGCGCGGCTCACGGACGAGGAGGCCGAGGCGCTGAGGGCCACGGAGGGGTGCCTCAGGCTGTACCCGGAGGTGTTCTTGCCGCTCGCCACCACCCGCTCGCCCGGCTTCCTCGGCCTCCACCTCGGGAACGAGGGCTTCTGGAGCCGCTCCGGGTTCGGCCGAGGGGTGGTGATTGGCATCTTGGACACGGGGATCCTGC
This sequence comes from Triticum aestivum, assembly GCF_018294505.1. Taxonomy (NCBI): domain Eukaryota; kingdom Viridiplantae; phylum Streptophyta; class Magnoliopsida; order Poales; family Poaceae; genus Triticum; species Triticum aestivum. Next base: position 264,388,764 of record NC_057796.1, on the reverse strand, counting down.
CCAGCCACCCTTCCTTCGGCGACGACGGCCTCGAGCCGCCGCCCAAGACCTGGAAGGGCACGTGCGAGTTCAAGGCCGTCGCCGGCGGCGGATGCAACAACAAGATCGTCGGGGCGCGCGCGTTCGGCAGCGCCGCCGTCAACTCGTCGGCGCCGCCGGTGGACGACGCGGGCCACGGCACGCACACGGCCAGCACGGCCGCGGGCAACTTCGTGGAGAACGCCAACGTCCGGGGCAACGCCGACGGCACGGCCTCGGGGATGGCGCCGCACGCGCACCTGGCGATATACAAGGTTTGCACTCGCAGCCGCTGCTCCATCATGGACATCATCGCTGGGCTGGACGCCGCCGTCAAGGACGGCGTCGACGTGCTGTCCTTCTCCATCGGCGCGCAGTCCGGGACGCAGTTCAACTACGACCCCATCGCCATCGCGGCGTTCCAGGCCATGGAGCGCGGCATCTTCGTCAGCTGCGCGGCGGGGAACGCGGGCCCGGACCCGGGCTCCGTCGGCAACGGGGCGCCTTGGATGCTCACCGTCGCGGCCGGCACCATGGACCGCGCGATACGCACCACCGTGAGGCTCGGCAACGGCGAGGAGTTCGACGGCGAGTCCCTGTTCCAGCCGGGCAACAACTCCGCCGCGAAGCCGCTTCCGCTCGTGTACCCCGGCGCCGACGGCTCCGAGACAAGCCGCGATTGCAGCGTGCTGCGCGGAGCCGAGGTGAGCGACAAGGTGGTGCTCTGCGAGAGCAGAGGCCTAAACGGCCGCATCGAGGCTGGCCAGACCGTGTCCGCGTACGGCGGCGTGGGCATGATCGTCATGAACAGAGCAGCCGAAGGGTACACTACCTTCGCCGACCCGCATGTCCTCCCTGCGTCGCACCTGAGCTACGATGCCGGGACCAAGATCGCGGCCTACATTAACTCCACGGCCAACCCGACGGCGAGCATCGCGTTCAAGGGCACAGTCATGGGCGCGCTGCCGGCGCCGGCCGTTACTTTCTTCTCGTCCCGAGGTCCGAGCAAGGCCAGCCCGGGCATCCTGAAGCCGGACATCACGGGGCCGGGCATGAACATACTCGCGGCGTGGGCGCCGAGCGAGTCGCACACGGAGTTCTCCGACGGGGGCGTCGGTCTCTCTTTCTTCGTGGAGTCTGGCACGTCCATGTCGACGCCGCACCTGAGCGGCATCGCCGCACTCATCAAGAGTCTGCACCCGGACTGGTCACCGGCGGCGATCAAATCGGCGATCATGACGACGTCGGACGCAGTGGACCGCACCGGCGTGCCCCTCAAGGACGAGCAGTACCGCCACGCCACCTTCTACGCCATGGGCGCGGGCTACGTCAACCCCGCGCTCGCCTTCGACCCGGGCCTAGTCTACGACCTCCACGCCGACGACTACCTCCCCTACCTCTGCGGCCTCGGCCTCGGCGACGAGGGCGTCACCGAGATCGCCCACCGCCCGGTCACCTGCGCCAACCTCAAGGCCACCACCGAGGCAGAGCTGAACTACCCGTCCCTCATCGTCAACCTGCTGGCCCAGCCGATCACGGTCAACCGCACGGTGACCAACGTCGGGAAGCCGAACTCCGTGTACACCGCCGTGGTGGACATGCCCAGAGACGTGTCGGTGACGGTGCAGCCGCCGATGCTGCGGTTCGCGGAGGCCAAGGAGAAGCAGAGCTTCACGGTGACGGTGCGGTGGGCGGGGCAGCCGAGCGTCGCCGGCGCCGAGGGCAACCTGAAGTGGGTCTCCGACGATCACATCGTGCGGAGCCCCATTGTGGTTCCACCCAAGGCCGCGTAGTAATTCTGCGACCGGCAGCATGTATAGCTAGCTAGCATCGGTAGGCTGCTGCGCTTCCATGGTTTTGCGCAGGTTGCATGCAAACTGGAGCGGTTTTGTTCTGTAAATAGCGCGAATCAATAAAAATGTGTCTCCAGAACATCTGGTCGTCCAAAAATGGAGGGAATCCATGCATGTGTTTCCTTTTTTATCTGAGGGTCAAGATTTGACATGAACTGCATGACTAGTTGACTACACTCACTGCAACCATGACGGTGGATCATGCAAACATCGGAAACGTCGAGGACGAATTATTTCCAACGTGTTCGGTGGCAACTTGCCTTTTCCTCGATGCCAACTCTATACTGCGGCAAGGCAAAGTGAGTGCTCATGGAAACACAGTCATTAGCATGTCCAGCAAAGCAAAGTGATGGTTCAATGCTCGTGGCAACATATATACTACCGTTTCCAGCATGTTAATTATCGGGAGCTTGGATAAAAGCAAGGCTTGGCGGTGCTGGTGAGCAATAAAGTACATATAGTTCCACTCCAGTGTTTTGATTGTGTTGCACATGGCTCCAGCAACTTATCTCCCACTGGTTCTCGCCGGCTCCAGGAAACTGTTTTGATTTGCATCTCTTCAGTTTACTGCACTCTTCAGTCTTTTTTGTTTTTGTTTGATCAAGTGAGTTTCCTCTTCGATTTTCAATATTAGAAACCACGATATCTGTTATAACTACTACTGGAACCAGCAAACAGGAAAATAAAAACAAATTGCACCTCTCCAGTCTAATGCCGATCAAATTACTTTCTCAGTAAGTTTTTGAATGTTGAAGATGATGTTGTGGACGTACAACCTATCGACCTTTAAATACATTTCTTTTAAACAAAAAATCAACCAACACATTTCCTTTTTTGCAACAACATTTCAATAAATTCCTTTTAAGCATAAAAACAATCAATATATTTCCTTTTCTGCAACAACATTTAAATACATTCCTTTTACACAACAAATCAATCAATGTATTTCCTTTTTAAACAACATTTAAATACATCCCTTTTAAACAAAACACCAATCAATATATTTCCTTTTTTAGGCCAACATTTAGATACGTCTCTTTTAAACATAAAATCAATCAATGTATTTCCTTTCCCTAAAAAAATCAATGTATTTCCTTTTTTGCACCAACAATTAAATACATTCCTTTTAAACGCAAAATCAATCAATGCATTTCCGTTTTTCTAACAACATTTAAATACATTTCTTCTAAACAATAGACCAATCAATATATTTCCTTTTTTGCACCAACAATTAAATACATTCCTTTTCAACATAAAATCAACCAATGTATTTCCTTTTTTGCACCAACAATTAAGTACATTCCTTTTAAACATAAAATCAATCAATGTATTTCCTTTTTTGCACCAACCTTTAAATAAATTCCTTTTAAACAAAAAAATCAATCAATTTATTTCCTTTTTGCACGAACGTTTAAATAAATTTCCTTTAAACAAAAAAACAATCAACGTATTTCCTTTTTGGCATTAACATTTAAACAAATTACTTTTAAACATAAAACCAATCAATTTATTTTACTTTTGCACCAACATTTAAATAAATTTCCTTTAAACAAAAAAAAGCAATCAGCGTATTTCCATTTTTGCATTAACATTTAAATAAATTACTTTGAAACATAAAATCAATAAATCTATTTCCTTTGATGTGAAAATTTAAGGATAAAAATATAAAGTAAATACTAAATGAAATTTTAAATAATCATCATGAAGTAGTTCCTTATGAAATAATATATAATAGTTGAGAAAGAAGATTTCAGAAAGCGTACCTTTAAATTAACCTGAGTCGGTTTTTCTATAATATAGGATAGGGATGAAAACGGAAGGAACTGAGTGTTATCATATCTTTTTTTCATATTCTTTTGCAGAAGCAGAAACGAATACAGAAACCTCGGAAATGAATACGGAAAGAGATACTACCAGAAATGGACAAGGAGCAAATACAGAGCGGACACAAAAACAGAAGTGGGCGTTGACTAAAATTTAAAAACCCCTTGAATCATAGATAAATACAAAAAAAGAAAAATTAAATGAATTGTTAACATGGCTACAAAATAATATGTTTATTTTAGTAACTTAGCGTAGTATTGTACTAGTATTGGACAATTGTGTATAGGTTCAAGTTGAGTGCATGTGTGGTAGGAGGCCTCAAATGATCCATTCTACTCATGTGTCATTGTGTGTTGTTTCCTGGTTGGGCTGCAAAGCTGCCATACGCCTACACCGTTCCATTTTTGCACATAAAAGAAATCCATTTCCACTTCCGTTTTGCAAATTTCCATTTCAATTTTCACATTTCCTGTCTGTTTCCATTTTTCCACCGGAAAAGCGGGAAGTCTCCACTCCATTTTCATCCCTAATATAGGATATATACACCTTGGGCAAGTGTTACCGAATCCTGCAGTCAAAATAGCGCAAATGACTTGGTTTTCTATTTATAATCCATAAAAACCGTTTTGGAACCAAAAAAATCCAATCACACAATTTGATTGTTTTTTTAGTCACCGTCATACAGAGATGAATGATGGGGCAAAAAGATGCACACTATTGTCTTTGTTGTATCTCCGTATGTTGTGGACCAGATGAAGAAACTTGAGGCCAGCTGGTCGACTGGCCGTCCGCTCAGGCCGTTGTTGAGGGCCGTGAACGTCGTAAAGACCTAGGCATAGTGAGCGAGCAACATATGGAAATGCCAAATGGAGCAAACCGCATGCATCAGCCAAATCTACAGCTAGTTTGAACAACAAAATGGCAAGGACAATAGAGATGGAGAAGTGAGGTATTTGTGGCTTGTGTGGAGCAAAACAGGCATGGACAGAAAGCGCAAGAAAATGGGAATGAGAAAGAATGGGTTTGGGCATTAGGAATCAGATGATCACATTAACTACACGTTAACTCTAACCAAATGGTTGGATATGGACTCGTGTTGGACGTCTAGAGTGGATCGGATAACGTCAAGACATATACAGATTATGTCGAAAGGTGATGTCAAGACATATACAGATTATGTCGAAAGGTGATGTCAAGACATTTACAGATTACACAAGAAGGTAGGATGATGTGGCTGCTTGAGAGTGCGCGGAAAAAATAGTTAATGATTATTTTGATAGGTTGCATGTGCATGAATAGTTAGTGGGAGCAAGCATGAAGAGTTAGTGGGAAAGTGCTTTTACATGATGATGTGGATAGGTTGCATGTCAAAATAAATAAGATAGAATTTATTTTAAAGACAATCAAAGTATTTCCTTTTCGACAACACCCTTTAAATAAATTCCTTTTAAACAGAAAAATCGATCAATATATTTCTTTTTTTGCAACAACATTTAAATAATCAATATATCAATCAATTTCTTAAGTTCAAATTTGCAACACTATTTAAATATATTTGAGTTTTTAAACTAAATTTCATAAGTTCAACAACATCTCAGCCCTATTTCACAATTTTTAACATCCAGTCAAAATTGTTCATACTACCAAACATCCTTAAAACCAATTTTTCCAAGTCGTAAGAATACATCTTAAGTTCATACTAGCATCATAGTTCTCATGTCTTAAGCATACATGTATCAACAGATCATAAGAAGCCACAATCTTAAGCATGCATAGTACATCACATCACAACCAGCTAATATAAATAATAACTACCTATTACATTCACTCCTCACAGATTGCATTGATCCTCTTGATCTTGCTCTCCTTCCCCTCTCTAGCCTTCAACAGGTCAGCTATTGCATATTTTAGCCTTTTCTTCTCCCACTTCACCACATCAATACCTTCACCTACATCTTCTTTCCAATTCCAGATCACTTCTGCCTAAGGTAGCCTAAATATGCTTCAACAATTCAACCTTCTTCTCCAGCTCCATGGCCTCCTTCTCAAACTTAGCTATCTTCATTTGTAACCTTCTCCTCTTCACATTCCTTCATAATCTTCTGGTAATTCTCCCCGTGGACCTGTTTCTCAATAGATTTGCAAAAAAAAATGGTAAGCTTAATGTTCAGCTGGTATTTCTCATCTAGCTGCTTCTTTTCTTCTCTATAAGCTTGGATGAGTCCTCTGCTTTAGCAAGATTGTCTATCTTGGTCTGCTCATACATACCCCAAACCTTCTTCGGTGCCTTTTTAGTGCATCTGGTCATTCTGAATCCACCCAATCCACAACACCACAGTTGCACTCTTTCTGGAAAAATCATATGCCTAAATTAAACACTCCACTAAATACAATGAGCAAAACTAGCTAAAATATTGTTATTTAGTTACCAGATCAGTTCCAACTGAGCATGTGTTCACTTTACAAATATATTATACAAAGCAATTTAAGAGTGCAATACAAAATTATATGTGCACAAAAATCTACAGTCAAATGCATATGTATGATGAATTGCTCTTAAGAAACTTTAACAGAGCGTGACTTTTATGAACTATACAAACATCGGTCTTTAGAGCATTTAGCATAGAATTTAAACATATCATTCAAACAAAGCTTGCTCTATAAATTGAAACTATGATCTATGTACAATTTCAGAACATGATCTATCGAGCATTTGAAATCTAGTTAACCCTACAAAAAAGCATGGCCTGTTGACAGAGTGGTATGAATACACAGAGAAATTTTAGAACTACACACTTGTATACAAAAGGAATTTTTATAAACAAAATTTATTTATTTTGTACACACTGACATTAAAATTGTTCACAATTTGTATAGGCTAAAACTTTCTTTACCATTTCTGTTGTACACACTATACTTGGTCACAAACTTGTAAGAATACAGGAAATGATTATACTTACTAACCCACTTAGCGCACCCAAAGAATCTCCTGCTGCTGGTCTGGCCTTGAAACGCAACCATCCTCTCATCGGGGTGCTTGTGAATGCAAAGGATGTTTCCATTCTCAACATCCATGTCTATAATTTTGGATGGACACTAGAGTAGCAACATGAAACAACCAGCTCAAAGATTCGAGTCAAATCAGAGGAAAAACGAAAATTCCATAATTCAGCAAACCCTAACCATAGTTCACTCACATCTCGCAGTAGTGCTCTTCCGAGAGCGGTGACAGAGATTCATCGGTCATTTCTCCATATGTCCAGGAGACCATGTCGGCGGAGAGAGTCAGTGGCTGCTGTTGGGAAACGCTGCATGAAAAAAAATCTACGCGCACGCAAGATCTATCAAGGAGATGCATAGCAATGAGAGGGGAGAGTGTGTCTACGTACCCTCGTAGACGTAAGCGGAAGCGTTTCATAATGCGGTTGATGTAGTCGAACTTTCTTCGCGATCCAACCGATCTAGTACCGAACGTACGACACCTCCACGTTCAGCACACGTTTAGCTCGGTGACGTCCCTCGCCTTCTTGATCCAGCAAGACATTGAGGTAGTAGATGAGTTTCGTCAGCACGACGGCATGGTGATGGTGATGGTGAAGTAATCTCCACAGGGCTTTGCCTAAGCACTATGAAAATATGACTGGTGGTGTAAACGGTGGAGGGGGGCGCCGCACACGGCTAGGCAATTGTCTGGTGTGTGCTAGGCGCCCCCTCCTCATATACATAGGTGGGAGGGAGAGGGGAGAGGCCAAGGGGCGCCCCAAGTAGGACCGAATCCTCCTTGGGCTGCTGCCCTTGGCCGTGCCCCCCCTTGCCATGTGAAAGAACATGCGGTGCTCCCATGTTTGGTTTTGGTAATTAATGACAATCTCTATGGACTAATGGTTGCCTTGAGTTATATTTGAAGGATTTGTCCATATGCATTTCTTTGGAGTCCATGTGTTGGTTTCAAGGAGTTTATGTGGTGACCAAGGTGCTATTAAGGAATTATCCAAAGATTGGTCATGTGAGTGTTGAGCTTATTGCAAGCATGTCTTGAAGAATAAGAAGATTGTGTGATCATTAATGTTTACCTTCAAGACATCATCAAAATAAAGAAAGTTGGAAAGATGCAAGGTTGATCAAGACTAAGTCAAGAGTGAATCAAGTTGATCAACTCACAAAGCATAGAAGATGTACCGAGAGGGATCAAGTGATCCCATGGTATGGTAAGCATTGTCCATTATGTTTTGTGTAGTAACCCATGGTCTATGTGAGAGTTCTTTGTGGGGTTAGGTTGCGGTGTGCAAGTTCAAGTGGAGCATCACGAAGAGATCAAATGCTTGAAGCTTGCCATCCATTGGGGTGTCAATGGACTTATGAAGATGTGCGGAAGAGTGGCTCACCCATAGTGGAGTATGGGGGAGCAATCAACTAGTCTTCATCGAGCCAACACAATCAAGAAAGGTGGTCCAACTTGAGGGAGTCAAGATCGTCATCATCTAGCTCAAGTGGACCATGCGCGGACTGAGGACATAACGGTTGGATTCGGGAGCCCCTATAAAAGGGGGTCTTCTTCCCCATAAAACCCGATCCCTTGAGCTCGTGTTCTTCCCCCATTGTTGACCTTCTTCGAGCTTGCTAACTCTCAATCCCTCCATGGATTCTTGCTAGTTTTGGGGGGGAAAGAGAGAGGAGATCTAGATCCACATTTCCACGAATCACTTTCTCCTCTATGTGAGGGAACCCTTTGGATCTAGATCTTGGAGTTCTTTGTGTTCTCTTCTTCGTTCTTCCTCTCATTTTCCTCCCTAGCATTAGTTGCGTCGGTGGGATTTGGGATAGAAGGACTTGGGCACTCCGTGTGCCCTTGCCATTGCATTTGGTGCATCGGTTTGAGTTCTCCACGGTGATACGTGCAAGTTACAAGTTGAGAAGCTTATTACTCTTGGGTGCTTGGTACCCTTGAGCTTGTTCCTCTTGGGTGCTTGGGCGTCCTAGACGGTTGGTGGTGTTCGGAGCTCAATCATTGTGGTGCAAAGCTCCGGGCAAGCGTCGCGGTCTCCAGTTAGGTTGTGGAGATCGCCCCGAGCAATTTGACGGGTACCCGTGACCACCCCCAAGGGTTGCCAAAGTGTACGGGTTCGGTGACCGCCCCCAAGGGTTGCCATTTTTACGGGTTCGGTGACCGCCCTCAAGGGTCCCTTAGTGGAATCACGGCATCTTGCATTGTGCGAGGGCGTGAGGAGATTACGGTGGCCCTAGTGGCTTCTTGGGGAGCATTGTGCCTCCACACCGCTCCAAACGGAGATTAGCATCCGCTAGGGTGTGAACTTTGGGATACATCGTCGTCTCCGCGTGCCTCGGTTATCTCTTACCCGAGCCCTTTCCTTATGCACTTTACTTTGTGATAGCCATATTGTTTCTTGTCATATATCTTGCTATCACCTAGTTATTTATCTTGCTTAGCATAAGTTGTTGGTGCACATAGGTGAGCCTAGTTGTTGTAGGTTTTGTGCTTGACAAATTAACCGCTAGGTTTATTCCGCATTTGTTCAAGCCTAAACCGTTATTATTTTAAAGCGCCTATTCACCCCCCCTCTAGGCGACATCCACGATCTTTCACCATGTTTGTCGGAGGGGAAGGAAGGGGGGAGAGAAGGAAGTGGGAATCCTAGTACGCACTTTCCTTTCCCTTTTCCCTTTTCCTTCTCCTCCTTAGGCCGGCCCATATGGGGGGCGCACCAGCCCCTTGTGGCTGGTCCATTTCCCCTCTTGGCCCATAAGGCCCATATCTTTTGCCGGGGGTGCCCGGAACAGCTTCCGGTGACCCGATAAGTACCCGGTACACCCGAAACACTTCCGGTGTCCAAATACTATTGTCCTATATATAAATATTTACTTCTCGACCATTTCGAGACTCCTCTTCATGTCCGTGATCTCATCCGGGACTCCAAACAACATTCGATCACCAAATCACATAACTCATATAATACTATATCGTCAACGAACGTTAAGCATGCGGACCCTACAGGTTCGGGAACTATGTAGACATGACCAAGACACCTCTCTGGTCAATAACCAATAGCGAAACCTGGATGCCCATATTGGTTCCTACATATTCTATGAAGATCTTTACCGGTCGAACCGTTATGACAACATACGTAATAGCCTTTGTCCATCGGTATGTTACTTGCCCAAGATTCGATTATCGGTATCTTCATACCTAGTTCAATCTCGTTACCGGCAAGTCTCTTTACTCGTTCCATAATACATCACCTCGTGACCAACTCCTTAGTCATTTGGTTGCAAGCTTATGATGTGTATTATATTACCGAGAGGGCCCAGAGATATCTCTCCGATACTCGGAGTGACAAATCCTAATCTTGATCTATGCCAACTCAACAAACACCTTCGAAGATACCTGTAGAGTATCTTTATGATCACCGAGTTACGTTGTGACGTTTGATAGCACACAAGGTATTCCTCCGGTATCCGGGAGTTGCATAATCTCATAGTCGAAGGAATATGTATTTGACATGAAGAAAGCAATAGCAATAAAAACTGAACGATCATTATGCTAAGCTACCGGATGGGTCTTGTCCATCACATCATTCTCCTAATGATGTGATCCTTTTATCAAATGACAACTCATGTCCATGGTTAGAAAACCTTAACCATCTTTGATCAACGAGCTAGTCTAGTAGAGGCTCACTAGGGACATGATGTTTGTTTATGTATTCACACATGTATTAAGGTTTCCAATCAATACAATTCTAGCATGAATAATAAACCTTTATCATGAATAAGGAAATATAAAATAACAACTTTATTATTGCCTCTAGGGCATATTTTCTTCAGCTACGGGGACGGGGGTGGGGGTGGGGGGAGGGGGGCTGTAACGATTCGGTTGATTCAAACCATGTAAAAGGAGCTCCGTTAACGACCGGCACTCCTGGCCATTTGCCTTTGCCGCATGTACCTGACAAGTGGGGCCGGGGTGTCAGATTCGCTGTCAAAACACGGTCAATTGACGGATCAGTGCTTTCGGCAACTCACTTACTCAAAAAAGGTGCTATCTACAAACTGTTAAGAAAACAGTGTTTTTTAATGCATGGCTAGCAAACGGTTGTGGCACCACACTCGGGATGCTCCGAGAGAAACCCTAGATCCGGGTCACCCGGATCGGACGATGACGTTGTCTTCGGTGCTATTCTTGCTCATGGAGACACTGTTTTGGAGCAATGGCTGGCTGGGGGGGGCAAGAGGAGGAGCGGTATTGCATCTACCGCAAGGCCGACAGCGGGTCTCGGCGGCGTGGCACACCGGAGTTTCGGCGACGAGCGTGTGTGGATGGATGCGTGCAGCAGTATGGCCTGGCGAGGTGAATGTGCTGATTGCTCCTGAAGATGGGACGGCGGAAGATGGCGGTGGCAGATCCAGAGCATGCGCATGCGCCGTGTGTTGCGGGTCAGTCAAACCGGATGGTGCTCTCGGCCCGATGCGGGGCAGCTGTGTGAGGCCACCGGATTAGATAGTGCGCATTCATGCGGTTCGGACACAATATCAAAAGTGTAGGTGTTGCGACTTTGTTCGCTAGATAGGAGGTTTCAAATTGATCTATGTATTCATGATCATGAATAATCCCCGCAAAAAAAAAGACTGTTGAATAATAATAAAGATGACTGTGTGCATTGACCGACATACGAGAAAATATTGTTGTTGACACTCCTCAAGTAGCAACTGCTGTTAGACTTCACGTTTTCTTCTGAAGTTGGACACTTCAGAATTCGAGCTAAAATGTGATGGCAGAACTTGAGCTGAAATGTGCCCCTGAACATAGTGTTTATGCACTGCCATACCTTGTCCTTACACTGCTCATAACCAGGAATCAGACATTAGATGCTGGCGAGCGCTGCCTCTACTAAGACTTCTTCTTTGCAGTAATAATAAAAGTACAATTTCAAATGTCCAAGACAGTGTTGGCCGGCCCCTATGGCAATCGGTTAATCTGTGCAGAACTGAGTGACTGATATAAAACCTTTCCCTGAATAATTTAGGTGAACGAGGTGGCACGAGCAAACACCAGTGCGCGTCAAACAGTCTCCTTTCCTTCAGAAAGATACATACACGATCTGAGCCTTGTGAAAGGGATGAGAAGATCATACCAACAGGACAGCACCGGCCGGATGCACGATCTGAGCAATAGCCTTTTAGCAGTTCAGTTGAAGAGAAAACATGAGATGCCCCACGACCTACTAGCTTCCTATCTTCGGCAAACACGGAGCATATGCCGATCTAAAGGAGGCGCCTAAAAGCAGCTGCGAAAAGTCGCCAATTATGGCAGGGGCCCGGATCCAGCTTGTTTGCTGATCCCGGTGCGCAGACAAATTGTTCCAGCTGCGCGTTTTCCTGCGCGCTAGTATCTTCCGTATCTGTGCCCTTTGTTCTCATCTCCGGAATGAATCAGTCGACTGTTGTGCATGTGAACATGTCTCTGTTCATTGTGGTTTTGCGTAAGTCACAGTTACAGAATTACAGATTGCATGCGAGTGTGGATCATGAACAGTAAAACCAAAGACATGTGCAGCCATCATGAAAGGAAAACCTAGGCATGTGCAGATGTGCTTCTCTTCTACCTATCCCTTCCACCTTATCTTCTACTCCGCTCCACAAGTCCAGATATCAACTTGCCCCGACTGCTCTTGCCTCTTGCAAGCGTACGGACGAATTTTGAGGCCATTGTGCTCCCATGAGCGAATACAGGTAAGTTTTTTTTCCTCGAATAACGTATCATTGCATTGATAGACGGAGAGAAAAAAGTACAGGGATGGGAATCATAGTCTCGTGCGCACGAATGGCGAGCCTATGAACCCAGGGGGAGCAGAAGGCGGGGGTTGCTCAGCCCCAACATTTACAAGGTCATGTTACAAAACGGTTCATGGCGAGCCCTCTAGCTCCTGCGGCAGCCCAGGAGCGAGCTTTCTCTTTGATTGCGGCGATCAGGGAAGAGGATGAAGGGGTAATCTTGTCGAAGATGATCGCGTTCCAGTGTCGCCAGAGGGACCAAGCAATGAGGGAGGCGATAGTGGCCAGCCCACACCTACGCGCAGCCGGGAGTAGAAGGATGGCTGCGGAGAGCCAAGCAAAGTAGTCGGTGGTGCCATCCGGCGCAGCCGTCGTTGGGGAACACCACGAGAGGATCTCGTGCCAGGTGATGCGCGCGAACACGCACCCCACCATGATGTGATGGAGTGTTTCGGGTTCCTGAGAGCAGAAGACACACGCTGGTTCGTGCGGCAGGTCTCGCCGGGCCAGGCGATCAGCAGACCAGCACCTGTTAAGGAAGGCGAGCCAGATGAAGAATTGGACCGAGGTGGGGGCACTTGTTTGCCAGGTGAGGCGCCAAAACTCGGAGTCCATGGGGCCGTGGAATAGGGCGCTGTAGCAGGAGGAGGCAGAGTAGATGCCATTGTCGGTCCATCACCAGCGAAGCAAGTCCGGTCGTGGGGCGAGCTCGACGAGCTGGAGGCGGCGCCATAGCCCCACATACTCGACGGCAGCAGCGGGGCCGAGGGGGCCCAGGATGTCGGATATCCAGCAGAGTTTAATTGTGCTCCGAGATATCCTAGATGCTAGTAGCATAGCAGATAGCCAAATACTGACTCCGTCCCATAATATAAGCTATGTTACCTTGCAAAATGATGTTATATTATGAGACGAAGAAAGTAGCACACTAGCACACCCGTGAAATATGGAATGAAATAAATGCCTTTTACCAACAACCGAAAACTACATCATTCGTCGTGTCAGCGACCCCGCTACTTTTTAATTTTTTTAGGCAAAGCGACCCCGCTACAGAATAGGTTGCTAACGGCCCAACGAGTCAGCCTGTTCGAGCAGTACAAGACAAGAAGAAGGCCGGCCCAACACGCAAATTCCCAGTTCGCTCGCTCGGTTGGATGGCAAATCCTATTCGGCGCTGCAGGCGCCGGTTAACGTGCATTTCGTTAACGGGCGCCTGCAGCGCACACCACCTCCCGCCAGATGGCTCGGCCCGTTTAACCTTTCTTCTCATTTCTTAAATCGCAAAAACAATGCCCTCCTGCTGATTCTGAGCTAGAGACCTCCCTCGTATTACCACCCTATGTTTACCAACCCGCCACTATATCGGATATGCTTAGAATCAACGTTTCACTTCTTTTATTCCTTCCTTTTTTTTCTTTTTTTCTTTTTCTTTTTCTATTTTCCTTTTTCTTTTTATGTTTTGATGTACTTTTTTCAAATTCGACTAACTTTTTACAAATTTGATGAACGTCTTTCTAATTTGATGAACTTTTTTGTCAAATCCGCTGAACTTTAATTCAGATTCAATGAACTTTTTTCAAATTCGATGATTTTTTTTTCAGATTCGATGAACTTTTTTCAATTGTGATGAATTTTTTTTCAAATTCGATGAACTTTTTTCAAAATTGATGAACTTTTTTTAAAATTGATGAACTTTTTTTCATATTCGATGGATTTTTTTAGATTTGATGAACTTTTTTGAATTATGACGAACTTTTTTCAAATTCGATGAACTTTTTTGTAAAATCGATGAAATTTTTTCAAATCAAATGAACTTTTATTAAAGATCAATGAATTCTTTTCCTTTTTTGTGAGGTTTATCTTTTAAATTCGTCAACCTTTTTTTAACCGATGAACTTTTCTTGTGAATGATTTTTTTATTTCCTATTTTTTTTAAACATAGACATATTTTTTGAACAGTTCATGGTCAACTGGCCAGATCGGTGAATTGATGAAACTTTTTTTCATATGAGTGAACTTGTTTTCTTTCAAATAGCGCCACTAGAATAGTTCTTAAGTTGTGCGCGCTGGCATCAATCATTAGTAGGTGAGTGGTGCAGTGGTATGTGAACTCTTGCGTGAGAGGTGCGGCCTGAGTTCGATTCCCCACCCACTAGTTCTCCTGCGAGCGCCAGTTCGCTTCAGGGCGCTTAAGGCGCTGACTAGGAGCTCCCCGGTTGGATCGGTTGATTTTAAAAAAAGTTTGACATGTTAACCGTTTGACCGTTCACCATTTGGCTGTTTGACACTTGACTGGTGACTTCTACAGAAAAGTTCATCAAATTGAAAAAGGACCTTGTTTTTTTTCTAAGATAATGAATTCGAAAAAATTTTATAAATTCGAAAAAGTTTGCGATGTTGGAAGAAGTTTGCAAATTTGGAAAAAAGTTCATGGATCTGAAAATTTTCAAGAATTTTATAAAAAAGTTCGTTACGGGCCGGCCCACTAGTTCTCCTGCGAGCGCCAGTTCGCTTCAGGGCGCTTAAGGCGCTGAGTAGGAGCTCCCCGGTTGGATCGGTTGATTCTAAAAAAAAGTTTGACATGTTAGCCGTTTGACCGTTCACCATTTGGCTGTTTGACACTTGACTGATGACTTCTACAGAAAAGTTCATCAAATTGAAAAAGGACCGTGTTTTTTTTCTAAGATAATGAATTCGAAAAAAGTTTATAAATTCAAAAAAGTTCGCGATGTTGGAAGAAGTTTGCAAATTTGGAAGAAAGTTCATGGATCTGAAAATTTTCAAGAATTTTATAAAATATTCATGAATCTGGAAAAAGTTCATGGGTCTGAAAAATGTTTTCAAAATCGAGAAAAAAATCATGAATTTGAAAAAAAAACGACCTGGAAAGAACCCAGAGAAAACCCGCCTCAGAGAAAACATGTGGAACCATCTAGAAGGTTTTCAAAGCTAGTGTGAAAAAGCCTACATGGGCCCGCTCATATAGGAACTATCGTACAGGAGTCTACTATTATCGTTAGCTGCCGCAGTCGAGCGAGATTGCTAAAAAAACGACGTGCTTGGTAAATGGGCTGACCCACGTAATGTTCGTCACGTTTTCTATTTCTTAATTACTTTTTTTATATTTCTGAAATGGAAAAATATTATATTAAAATAAAAATGCATCCATTTCAAAAATAATAATAATGTATGTTTATTGTTAATTAATGTATATTGCTTTCCTCACCCAAATATCGCCATACTGGACCAAAATATTACATTGTTCAAAAAAAAAATTATAATATTGCTATACATCTAAATCCGATGCATTAATGGACCAAAATATAATATTGTTCAAAAAAATCCCATATATCTTTCTCAGAACAACCACCATACATATCTATCATGATATTTTCATAGCCGTTCTGAGATATATCGTCATGCAACATCCATATGAATGATATGATCATTGCAACTACACGTGTGCTAAATGGAACCGAACTAGGTGTTTCACCTGGACAAGTCTGAGTTTCAGGTACTAGGCCGAGGGGTGCTCATTAAACGAGAACATATCAGGTTCTATGATCTTTCCCATGCTACCATGCTACGGAGCAATGGCAGACGTTGGAGTAGAAAGGAAGGGACATGATATAATGGACGGTGTTCTTTTGTCTAAAAATCCCTATAAGATGCTCCACGTCTCAGATTTATACTGCTCCATCGCACCGTTTGTTCTGTTTAGATCCATCTGAAAATTTATTACTGATGGCATACATTTTTTTGGGGGGAAATCACATCCATGGCACCCTGTACTCCACGGCCACAGCCGCAATGTTACAGTCCCCGTACGAGTCGTTGATATCTATCTCCGCATCATGTGAAACCGCCACAAGAGTTGTCGATCTAAAATCCATGTCGCCTGCAACCTTAGATTTGAGTAACATGGACATGATTGGGGAACCAGGGGAGAAACAAACACCAACCTGGAACCCCAAGCGAAAATAGAAAATTCACATCTGCGCTTGATTGGTCGCTTTTCCTAGTCTTCGTCGTTGCTCGAAGAGAGCAGTCTGGTAAAAGGAGCTAGAATCGGGAAGGACGTGAAATGAGAAGAAAAATAAATCCGGGAGTGCTGATGTATATGTCCCATGGATCAGGACTTCCCTTCACAATAACTCAGTTTTTAAAGGGGGTTTCCAACTCTATTAGATAAGGGGATGCTCCTGCACTGACCTTGTTTATTCGAAGTTGATCCAACGATTGCCATTGTTCTGTATCACAGTAGCAAGGCACAGGGGATATGTTCTCCTTATTAAACATCCCACAAATGGTCAGCACACTCAGTCTTGGATCAATATAGCAAGAAATGGGTCCTAGTGTGGCTCAAGTGAAAGAAAACACCAATGCATACCATGCATGGCTTCCCACCTTTGCCTTCCTAACTTACTAGCACATTTCAATGTTGGGGATATCGCTTATCGGGAACTTACCGATCGACCCAAAATAAGAAATAAATCGATCGGTTTATCAGCATATCGGCCGATTTATCTTATCGGTCAAACACTGGTAAGCGATAAATCAGGCCATTAGAAAATCGGTCGATATCTTGAATAGTAATTCATAGCATAACATAAAAAATAGAGAGAGTGTATCAGAGCCAAGTTAAACTACCCACCAATAATATGATATAAATATAAGTAGTAACGACATCGGAGAGAGGGGTTGCCTTGACAGGCTCACTGACGCTAGCAGAACAACCTCCTAGGGACACCGTTTAGCAAGACACTCAACGAGGCCGATCACATGACGATGCAAACCCACTTGATCCAATGGGTGGTAAAACTCATGTGGCGAAGAACCCGCAAGAGAAAAGGCCAGAACGTTGTAACAAGTGCCTTGGCTATGTTCTTCTTCAATAGGAGCATCTAGAAGCAATGAGCGGGAATGTCGAAGTAAATGACCACGAGTAGCCTCATCAACCCCCCATGGTATTTCAAGACATCGGGGCTAGCTGCGTCCCTCATACCTCCAAGATGAACGACCATCTTCTTGGGTCGGCTGGTCCGAGCGCCCGGTTTCTAGAAGGCGGCGGAACCCCAGAAGGCGGCCACGGGAGGGGGGGGGGACTCCTGGCAGGCGGCCCCTTTGTTGGGGAACGTAGTAATTTCAAAAAATTCCTACGCACACGCAAGATCATGGTGATGCATAGCAACAAGAGGGAAGAGTGTTGTCCACGTACCCTCGTAGACCGAAAGCGGAAGCGTTATGAAGACGCGGTTGATGTAGTCGTACGTCTTCACGATCGACCGATCCTAGTACCGAACGCACGACACCTCCGCGACCTGCACAGGTTCAGCTCGGTGACGTCCCACGAACTCGCGATCCAGTAGAGCTTCGTCAGCACAACGGCGTGATGACGGTGATGATGAAGCTACCGGCGCAGGGCTTCGCCTAAGCACTTCTACGATATGACCGAGGTGGATTATGGTGGAGGGGGGCACCGCACACGGCTAAGACATCAGTGATCAACTTGTGTGTCTATGGGGTGCCCCGCTCCCCCGTATATAAAGGAGTGGAGGAGGGGGAGGGCCGGCCCTCTATGGCGCGCCCCATCGGGAGTCCTACTCCCACCGGGAGTAGGATCCCCCCCTTCCCTAGTTGGACTAGGAGTGGAAGGAAGGGGGAGGAAGGAGGAAGGAAAGGGGGGGGGGTCGGCCCCCCTCCTAATTTGGATTGGGCTTGGGGGGTGTGCTCCCTCCTTTGCTCCCTTCTCCTCTCTCCCACTATGGCCCAATAAGGTCCATATACCTCCCGGGGGGTTCCGGTAACCTCCCGGTACTTCGGTATATTCCCGATCTCACCCGGAACCTTTCCAATGTCCAAATATAGTCGTCCAATATAGCGATCTTTATGTCTCGACCATTTCGAGACTCCTTGTCATGTCCGTGATCATATCCGGGACTCCGAACTACCTTCGGTACATCAAAACTCATAAACTCATAATACCGATCGTCACCGAACATTAAGCGTGCGGACCCCACGGGTTCGAGAACTATGTAGACATGACCGAGACTCATCTCCGGTCAATAACCAATAGTGGAACCTGGATGCTCATATTGGTTCCTACATATTCTACGAAGATCTTTATCGGTCAAACTGCATAACAACATACGTTGGTCCCTTTGTCATCGGTATGTTACTTTCCCGAGATTCGATCGTCGGTATTTCAATACCTAGTTCAATCTCGTTACCGGCAAGTCTCTTTACTCGTTCCATAATGCATCATCCCGCAACTAACTCATTAGTTACATTGCTTGCAAGGCTTATAGTGATGTGCATTACCGAGAGGGCCCAGAGATACCTCTCCGACAATCGGAGTGAAAAATCCTAATCTTGATCTATGCCAACTCAACAAGTACCATCGGAGACACCTGTAGAGCACCTTTATAATCACCCAGTTACGTTGTGACGTTTGGTAGCACACAAAGTGTTCCTCCGGTATTCGGGAGTTGCATAATCTCATAGTCATAGGAACATGTATAAGTCATGAAGAAAGCAATAGCAATATACTAAACGATCAAATGCTAAGCTAACGGAATGGGTCAAGTCAATCACATCATTCTCTAATGATGTGATCCCGTTAATCAAATGACAACTCATGTCTATAGTTAGGAAACATAACCATCTTTGATTCAACGAGCTAGTCAAGTAGAGGCATACTAGTGACACTCTGTTTGTCTATGTATTCACACATGTACTAAGTTTCCAGTTAATACAATTCTAGCATGAATAATAAACATTTATCATGATATAAGGAAATATAAATAACAACTTTATTATTGCCTCTAGGGCATATTTCCTTCAGTCTCCCACTTGCACTAGAGTCAGTAATCTAGATTACACAGTAATGATTCTAACACCCATGGAGTCTTGGTGTTGATCATGTTTTGCTCGTGAGAGAGGCTTAGTCAACGGGTCTGCAACATTCAGATCCGTATGTATCTTGCAAATCTCTATGTCTCCCTCCTCGACTTGATCGCGGATGGAATTGAAGCGTCTCTTGATGTGCTTGGTTCTCTTGTGAAATCTGGATTCCTTTGCCAAGGCAATTGCACCAGTATTGCCACAAAAGATTTTCATTGGACCCGATGCACTAGGTATGACACCTAGATCGGATATGAACTCCTTCATCCAGACTCCTTCATTTGCTGCTTCCGAAGCGGCTATGTACTCCGCTTCACACGTAAATCCCGCCACGATGCTTTGTTTAGAATTGCACCAACTGACAGCTCCACCGTTCAATATAAATACCTATCCGGTTTGTGACTTAGAGTCATCCGGATCAGTGTCAAAGCTTGCATCAATGTAACCATTTACGATGAGCTCTTTGTCACCTCCATAAACGAGAAACATATCCTTAGTCCGTTTTAGGTATTTCAGGATGTTCTTGACCGCTGTCCAGTGATCCACTCCTGGATTACTTTGGTACCTCCCTGCTAAACTAATAGCAAGGCACGCATCAGGTCTGGTACACAGCATTGCATACATGATAGAGCCTATGGTTGAAGCATAGGGAACACCTTTCATTTTCTCTCTATCTTCTGCAATGGTCGGGCATTGAGTCCGACTCAATTTCACACCTTGTAACACAGGCAAGAACCCTTTCTTTGCTTGATCCATTTTGAACTTCTTCAAAACTTTATCAAGGTATGTGCTTTGTGAAAGTCCAATTAAGCGTCTCGACCTATCTCTATAGATCTTGATGCCCAATATATAAGCATCTTCACCGAGGTCTTTCATTGAAGAACTCTTATTTAAGTATCCTTTTATGCTATCCAGAAATTCTATATCATTTCCAATCAACAATATGTCATCCGCATATAATATTAGAAATGCTATAGAGCTCCCACTCACTTTCTTGTAAATACAGGCTTCTCCAAAAGTCTGTATAAAACCATATGCTTTGATCACACTATCAAAATGTTTATTCCAACTCCGAGATGCCTGCACCAGTCCATAAATGGATCGCTGGAGCTTCCACACTTTGTTAGCATCCTTTGGATCGATAACCTTCAGGTTGCATCATATACAACTCTTCTTCCAGAAATCCATTCAGGAATGCAGTCTTTACATCCATTTGCCAAATTTCATAATCATAAAATGCGGCAATTGCTAACATGATTCGGACGGACTTAAGCATCGCTACGGGTAAGAAGGTCTCATCGTAGTCAACTCCTTGAACTTGTTGAAAACCTTTCACAACAAGTCGAGCTTTGTAGACAGTAACATTACCGTCAGCGTCAGTCTTCTTCTTGAAGATCCATTTATTCTCGATGGCTTGCCGATCATCGGGTAAGTCAACCAAAGTCCACACTTTGTTCTCATACATGGATCCCATCTCAGATTTCATGGCCTCAAGCCATTTTGCGGAATCTGGGCTCGTCATCGCTTCCTCATAGTTCGTAGGTTCGTCATGGTCAAGTAACATGACCTCCAGAACAGGATTACCGTACCACTCTGGTGCGGATCTTACTCTGGTTGACCTACGAGGTTCAGTAGTAACTTGATCTGAAGTTACATGATCATCATCATCAGCTTCCTCACTAATTGGTGTAGGAGTCACAGAAACAGATTTCTGTGATGAACTACTTTCCAATAAGGGAGCAGGTACAGTTACCTCATCAAGTTCTACTTTCCTCCCACTCACTTCTTTCGAGAGAAACTCCTTCTCTAGAAAGGGTCCATTTTTAGCAACGAATGTCTTGCCTTCGGATCTGTGATAGAAGGTGTACCCAAATATCTCCTTTGGGTATCCTATGAAGACACATTTCTCTGATTTGGGTTTGAGCTTATCAGGTTGAAGCTTTTTCACATAAGCATCGCTGCCCCAAACTTTAAGAAACGACAACTTTGGTTTCTTGCCAAACCACAGTTCATAAGGTGTCGTCTCAACGGATTTATATGGTGCCCTATTTAACCTGAATGTAGCCGTCTCTAAAGCACAACCCCAAAACGATAGTGGTAAATCAGTAAGAGACATCATAGATCGCACCATATCTAGTAAAGTACGATTACGACATTCGGACACACCATTACATTGTGGTGTTCCGGGTGGCATGAGTTGCGAAACTATTCCGCATTGTTTCAAATGAAGACCAAACTCGTAACTCAAATATTCTCCTCCACGATCAGATCGTAGAAACTTTATTTTTCTTGTTACGATGATTTTCCACTTCACTCTGAAATTCTTTGAACTTTTCAAACGTTTCAGACTTATGTTTCATTAAGTAGATATACCCATATCTGCTCAAATCATCTGTGAAGGTGAGAAAATAACGATACCCGCCGCGAGCCTCAACATTCATCGGACCACATACATCAGTATGTATGATTTCCAAGAAATCTGTTGCTCGCTCCATTGTTCCGGAGAACGGCGTTTTAGTCATCTTGCCCATGAGGCATGGTTCGCAAGTACCAAGTGATTCATAATCAAGTGATTCCAAAAGTCCATCAGAATGGAGTTTCTTCATGCGCTTTACACCAATATGACCTAAACGGCAGTGCCACAAATAAGTTGCACTATCATTATCAACTCTACATATTTTGGCTTCAATATTATGAATATGTGTATCACTACTATCGAGATTCAATATAAATAGACCACTCTTCAAGGGTGCATGACCATAAAATATACTCATATAAATAGAACAACCATTATTCTCTGATTTAAATGAATAACCGTCTGGCATCAAACAAGATCCAGATATAATGTTCATGCTCAACGCTGGCACCAAATAACAATTATTCAGGTCTAAAACTAATCCCGAAGGTAGATGTAGAGGTAGCGTGCCGATCACGATCACATCGACTTTGGAACCATTTCCCTCGCGCATTGTCACCTCGTCCTTAGCCAATCTTCGCTTAATCCGTAGTCCCTGTTTCGAGTTGCAAATATTAGCAACAGAACCAGTATCAAATACCCAGGTGCTACTGCGAGCATTAGTAAGGTACACATCAATAACATGTATACCACATATACCTTTGTTCACCTTGCCATCCTTCTTATCCGCCAAATACTTGGGGTAGTTCCACTTCCAGTGACCAGTCCCTTTGCGGTAGAAGCACTCAGTCTCAGGCTTAGGTCCAGACTTGGGTTTCTTCACTTGAGCAGCAACTTGCTTGCCGTTCTTCTTGAAGTTCCCCTTCTTCCCTATACCCTTTTTCTTAAAACTGGTGGTCTTGTTGACCATCAACACTTGATGCTCCTTCTTGATTTCTACCTCCGCAGCCTTTAGCATCGCGAAGAGCTCGGGAATTGTCCTATCCATCCCTTGCATGTTATAGTTCATCACGAAGCTCTTGTAGCTTGGTGGCAGTGATTGAAGAATTCTGTCAATGACACTATCATCCGGAAGATTAAATCCCAGTTGAATCAAGTGATTGTTATACCTAGACATTTTGAGTATATGCTCACTGACAGAACTATTCTCCTCCATCTTGCAGCTGTAGAACTTATTGGAGACTTCATATCTCTCAATCCGGGCATTTGCTTGAAATATTAACTTCAACTCCTGGAACATCTCATATGCTCCATGACGTTCAAAACGTCGTTGAAGTCCCGGTTCTAAGCCGTAAAGCATGGCACACTGAACTATCGAGTAGTCATCTGCTTTGCTCTGCCAGACGTTCATAACATCTGGCGTTGCTCCTGCAGCGGGTTTGGCACCTAGCGGTGCTTCCAGGACGTAATTCGTTTGTGCAGCAATGAGGATAATCCTCAAGTTATCGACCCAGTCCGTGTAGTTGCTACCATCATCTTTCAACTTAGCTTTCTCTAGGAACGCATTAAAATTCAAAGGAACAGTAGCACGGGCCATTGATCTACAACAACATAGACATGCAAAATACTATCAGGTACTAAGTCCATGATAAATTGAAGTTCAATTAATCATATTACTTAAGAACTCCCACTTAGATAGACATCCCTCTAATCATCTAAGTGATCACGTGATCCAAATCAACTAAACCATGTCCGATCATCACGTGAGATGGAGTAGTTTTCAATGGTGAACATCACTATGTTGATCATATCTACTATATGATTCACGCTCGACCTTTCGGTCCCAGTTACAAAACATGATCATCTCATACAATAAAGCGACAACCATATGGCTCCTGCCAGTTGCCGATAACTCTATTACAAAACATGATCATCTCATACAATAAAATTTAGCATTATGTCTTGACCATATCACATCACAACATGCCCTGCAAAAACAAGTTAGACGTCCTCTACTTTGTTGTTGCAAGTTTTACGTGGTTGCTACGGGCTGAGCAAGAACCGTTCTTACCTACACATCAAAACCACACCGATATTTCGTCAAGTATGTGCTGTTTTAACCTTCAACAAGGACCGGGCGTAGCCACACTCGATTCAACTAAAGTTGGAGAAACTGACACCCGCCAGCCACCTGTGTGCGAAGCACGTCGGTAGAACCAGTCTCGCGTAAGCGTACGCCTAATATCGGTCTGGGCCGCTTCATCCAACAATGCCGCCGAATCAAAGTATGACACGCTGGTAAGCAGTATGACTAGTATCGCCCACAACTCACTTGTGTTCTACTCGTGCATATAACATCTACGCATAAACCTGGCTCTGATGCCACTATTGGGGAACGTAGTAATTTCAAAAAAAAAAATCCTACGCACACGCAAGATCATGGTGATGCATAGCAACGAGAGGGGAGAGTGTTGTCCACGTACCCTCATAGACCGAAAGTGGAAGCGTTATGACAACGCGGTTGATGTAGTCGTACGTCTTCACGATCGACCGATCCTAGTACCGAACTTACGACACCTCCGCGATCTGCACACGTTCAGCTCGGTGACGTCCCACGAACTCGCGATCCAGTAGAGCTTTGAGGGAGAGCTTCGTCAGCACGACGGCGTGATGACGGTGATGATGAAGCTACCGGCGCAGGGCTTCGCCTAAGCACTACGATGATATGACCGAGGTGGATTATGGTGGAGGGGGCACCGCACACGGCTAAGAGATCAATGATCAACTTGTGTGTCTATGGGGTGCCCCCCTCACCCGTATATAAAGGAGTGGAGGAGGGGGAGGGCCGGCCCTCTATGGCGCACCCCATGGGGAGTCCTACTCCCACCGGGAGTAGGATTCCCCCCCTCCCTAGTTGGACTAGGAGTGGAAGGAAGGGGGAGGAAGGAGGAAGGAAAGGGGGGCCGCCCCCCTCCCAATTCGGATTGGGCTTGGGGGGCGCCCCCTCCTTTGCTCCCTTCTCCTCTCTCCCACTATGGCCCAATAAGGCCCATATACCTCCCGGGGGGTTCCGGTAACCTCCCGGTACTCCGGTATATTCTCGATGCCACCCGGAACCATTCCGATGTCCCAATATAGTCGTCCAATATATCGATATTTATGTCTCGACCATTTCAAGACTCCTTGTCATGTCCGTGATCATATCCGGGACTCCGAACTACCTTCGGTACATCAAAACTCATAAACTCATAATACCGATTGTCACCGAACGTTAAGCGTGCGGACCCTGCGGGTTCGAGAACTATGTAGACATGACCGAGACTCATCTCCGGTCAATAACCAATAGCGGAACCTGGATGCTCATATTGGTTCCTACATATTCTACGAAGATCTTTATTGGTCAAACCGCATAACAACATACGTTGTTCCCTTTGTCATCGGTATTTTACTTGCCCGAGATTCGATCGTCGGTATATCAATACCTAGTTCAATCTCGTTACCGGCAAGTCTCTTTACTCGTTCTGTAATGCATCATCCCGCAACTAACTCATTAGTTACATTGCTTGTAAGGCTTATAGTGATGTGCATTACCGAGAGGGCCCAGAGATACCTCTCCCACAATCGGAGTGACAAATCATAATCTTGATCTATGCCAACTCAACAAGTACCATCGGAGACACCTGTAGAGCACCTTTATAATCACCCAGTTACGTTGTGACGTTTGGTAGCACACAAAGTGTTCCTCCGGTATTCGGGAGTTGCATAATCTCATAGTCATATGAACATGTATAAGTCATGAAGAAAGCAATAGCAATATACTAAACGATGAAATGCTAAGCTAACGGAATGGGTCAAGTCAATCACATCATTCTCTAATGATGTGATCCCGTTAATCAAATGAAAACTCATGTCTATGGTTAGGAAACATAACCATCTTTGATTCAACGAGCTAGTCAAGTAGAGGCATACTAGTGACACTCTGTTTGTCTATGTATTCACACATGTACTAAGTTTCCGGTTAATACATTTCTAGCATGAATAATAAACATTTATCGTGATATAAGGAAATATAAATAACAACTTTATTACTGCCTCTAGGGCATATTTCCTTCACCCTTGTCCCCTCGAAGTTAGCACCTCATTGCCATGACGAGACTAGGCGTGGCTACAGTGCAACCTGCCACCCTCGAATCCAGGGCAGATCATGGCCACAGTGCGGTGTACCAGACGGACACCCCACACCCGGCGCGGCACTGTTGCCATGCTGCCCATGACATCACCCACGCCATAGGGAGCCATGCTCCCACGACGGGCGGTCAGTACGGCCCGCAGGCGGCGGGCCCTACCTGTCCGTGAGCTACCAGAAGGCGGCGGGTCCTGAGCAGGCGGCATGGGGGTGGGTCGACTCCTAGCAGGCGGCCCTCCCTCTCCATTGGAGTCTGTGCACCATTAACCAGATAAGACGGGGTGTGGCTACAGTGAGCGCCCGCCAGGCGGCGGGACTGTAGCCATGCTCCCCCTGACAAAGCCTCCGTCATCAGGGGCGAGGCTACAGTATAAAGCAGTCAGCATGGCCCGCAGGCGGCGGGCCCTACCTGTCGGCCGAGATCATGGCAGTCGGCGGGACCCACCAGGCGGCGGGCCCCAGCAGCCGGTGGAGAAGCCGGCGACCAGAGACACTGACGGCCGGGTCCTACACCCGGCCGGATTACCATTGCCATTGCCATTGCATTTGGTGCATAGGTTTGAGTTCTCCACGATGATACGTGGAAGTTACAAGTTGAGAAGCTTATTACTCTTGGTGCTTGGGCGCCCTAGATGGTTGGTGGTGTTCGGAGCTCAATCATTGTGGTGTAAAGCCCCGGGCAAGCGTCGGGGTCTCCAATTAGGTTATGAAGATCGCCTTGAGCAATTTGACGGGTTTCGGTGACCGCCCCCAAGGGTTGCCAAAGTGTACGGGTTCGGTGACTGCCCCCAAGGGTTGCCATTTGTACGGGTTCGGTGACCGCCCTCAAGGGTCCCTTAGTGGAATCACGGCATCTTGCATAGTGCGAGGGCGTGAGGAGATTACGGTGGCCCTAGTGGCTTCTTGGGGAGCATTGTGCCTCCACACCGCTCCAAATGGAGATTAGCATCCGCAAGGGCGTGAACTTCGGGATACATCACCGTCTCCACATGCCTCGGTTATCTCTTACCCGAGCCCTTTACTTATGCACTTTACTTTGTGATAGCCATATTGTTTCTTGTCATATATATTGCTATCACTTAGTTGTTTATCTTGCTTAGCATAAGTTGTTGGTGCACATAGGTGAGCCTAGTTGTTGTAGGTTTTGTGCTTGACAAATTAACCGCTAGGTTTATTCCGCATTTGTTCAAGCCTAAATCGTAAGTATTTTAAAGCGCCTATTCACCCCCCCTCTAGGCGACATCCACGATCTTTCAGCCCTACCTGTCCGTGAGCTACCAGAAGGCGGCGGGCCATGAGCAGGCGGCATGGGGGTGGGCCGACTCCTAGCAGGCGACCCTGCCTCTCCATTAGAGTCTGTGCGCCATTAACCAGATAAGACGGGGTGTGGCTATAGTGAGCGCCCGCCAGGCGGCGGGACTGTAGCCATGCTCCCCCCGACAAAGCCTCCGTCATCAGGGGCGAGGCTACAGTATAAAGCAGTCAGATGGCCCGCAGGCGGCGGGCCCTGCCTGTCGGCCGAGATCATGGCAGTCGGCGGGACCCACCAGGCAGCGGGCCCCAGCAGTTGGCGGAGATGCCGGCGACTAGAGACACTGACGGTCGGGTCCCACACCCGGCCGAATTACCATTGTACCCCTGGGGCGTAGGCCTATATAAACCCCCCAGGTCACCCCATGCAAAGGGTTCAGCACCTTAGTCACCACTCACCCACATAGAGAGAGTGAAGTAGGGCTAGCCTTATTCTTCTCCCTCCTCTAGCCAAACAGCTCAAGGAGCAAGCTTGTAGCTACCTTGTTGAGATAGTGATCATGCGAAGACCCCACAGAGCAGGACTAGGGGTGTTATCTCCTAGGAGAGCACCGAACCTGGGTAAGATTCGCAGGTGTATGCGGTCTCTCTCACTCCCGCTTCTAGGGCCCGGCGATGTACTCTTGTCCCCATCCATGATAAGCCTCCCCCTGGCATATGTCGCACGATATCTCCGACATTTGGCGCCCACCGCGGGGGTAGGTGCACCGTCGTCCGGAAACATGTTCTGGACGGGAACCCTTTTCCTTCCTGGCGAGCGCAGTCAGCCCGGCACGCCCGATGGCGTTTGCGCCGACGCGCTGCATGGCGCGGAAGTCGCCTACGCAGCGAGCTACCTCGCTGATCTCATCGGCGGGATCCGCCTCACCGATGAGCCTGTGCCCGGCGCGGGTGCAGCCAGCTCCGAGAGCTGCCTCGTCGACCTCCTCGGCAAGCTCAACATCACCGATGAGCCCCCCTCTGACCTGGAGTCCATCGGCTCCACCGACCCGCCAGTCGACATGATCATCGACACCGACGCCGCGCCTTCTGATGCCTTTCCCGGCGAAGTGGTGATCTTCGACGATCCGCTCCCCGCCACTGGCAGCAGCGCCAGCACCAGAACCGTCACAGAGGTGCTGGTCATCAGCCACGACGGAGCCTCCGATGGAGCTGGCCAGGACCCACTGCAGGCGGCAATGCAGGACCTGTCCGCACCCATAGCGCCTGGTGCAAATGGCGAAACGCTGGAAGCGTGCCGCTTTGCGCTCCTCGAAAGCGCCAGGAAGCTGAAGGCCATGAGGCGCCTCATTGAAGCCTACCAGCGCGAGATCGACCGCGCCGTCTGAGGCACGCCGGCTGCTGACAAGCCCAGCCGCAAGGGCACGGTGCGGCCATCGCCAGCATGTTGGGGGCCGACCACCCAGTTTACGCCACGCCTATGGAGAACCTACGTGCTGCCCAAGCGGCAGCAGACGAGCTGGACCACCTGGAAGGCGACGAGCTTCGCTGCATGACGGAGCGCGTCCAACAGCTCATCGACACAGCTGCCACACAGCAAGAAGCTGGCTGCCGCGTGGTGGAACCCGGCTAGCAAGCCGAGAACTTTCCCCCTCGCCGAGAGCACAGCGCGACCTCCCGGACATCGATAGCTGGCACCCACGACTGAAGAGACCAAGAGCCGGCTGCTAGCCGCAGCCGCACACGCATCACCATCGAGCGCGACCAAGACGGCCGCCCACGAGCAGTGGAACGGCGGGACGACCGTCCGCCTTCCCCGCACAGGGAGAGGCGCGCCTCCCCGCCACCTGTTGAGCACCCGACTCTCGGAGGCCGGTTGGGCCCCCGTGAAGGAGTCGGAGAAAACGATGCTCGCCACCGGACGACCGCCTGGCCCGGTCCCTGGCAGTAGAAGAAGAAGATGCAATCAGCCCGCCTTGTTTCGGCCCCCGCATTCGCGACGAGCCCTTCCCCAAAGGGTTCTCGCTCCCTCGAGACACTCCCAAGTACAATGGCTCCATGAAGCCGGAAGATTGGTTGGTTGACTACTCCACGCAGTCAACATGGCAAACGGCAACAAGCGCGTTGCCATGAAGTACGTCCCACTCATGCTTCAGGGCATGGCCCGGACATGGCTGAACAACCTCAAACCCTACAGCGTCAACAGCTGGCTGGACTTCACCGAAGTCTTCATTCGCAACTTCACCAGCACCTACAAGTGGCCGCCCAAGCCTTGCCAGCTCTCTCTGTGCGTCCAAGGCCCCACCGAGTCCACCCGCGACTACTTGACGCGGTGGGCCGAACTGCGCAACTCCTGCGAAGGGGTGCACGAGGTGCAAGCCATAGAGTACTTCACCGCCGGGTGCAGAGAAGGCACCCTACTCAAGCACCAACTCCTCTGTGATGAGTCGGCCACACTCGACGAGCTGCTGATCATAGCAGACAAGTACGCCACTACCGACTCCTCCATGAAGTCGGAGCTCCAGGTGGACGGGTCCGGGAAGGTGCTCCCTCCGGCTCCTCAGACGCCGGCTGGTGACTCTAGTCGACGCCAGCAACACAACAACAACAAGCACAAGGCCCCATCGCCGGCTTCCACCAGCCGGCAGGTGGCAACAGTTGAAGACCAGCAGCCAGAGGGGCAGCCCGGGCCCAAGTGTCAGAAGGGCGGCAAGCCTGCTTGGTTGCCCGCCTTCTCCTATGAGCAAACCCTCGATGCTCCCTGCAAGTTCCACAGCGGAGCGAAGCCGTCCAACCACACCACCCAGAAGTGCCATTGGCTCACCCGAATTGCCAAGGGCGAAGGACTGCCGCCTCCGCCTGCTGGCCAGCCGGCGCCTCCTCCTCCTCAGCAGCCGGCGGCTCGTCCGGTCGCCGCCATCCAAGATGAATTCGCTGAAGAACACGGAGCCTACGTAATCTTCACCAGCGTGGCCGACGACAGGCATAGCCGGCGTCAGCAGCACCGTGAGGTGAATGCCGTCACTTCTGAAGTCCCAGAATTCATGCACTGGTCCGAGACACCCATCAGCTGGAGCCGTGCTGACCACCCGGAGGTGATGCCTTCTTCGGGTTCCTATTCCCTGGTGCTGGGTGCCACCTTTTCCACGGAGAGGCGAGCTGCTCATTTTTCCCAAGTCCTGACAGACGGCGGTAGCAGCATCAATATCCTCTACCGCGACACTATGGAGAAGCTGCACATTAAGGAGAAGCAACTCCAGCCCAGTCGGACTATCTTCCATGGCATTGTACCTGGCCTTTCCTGCTCACCAATCGGCAAGATCAAGATAGATGTTCTCTTCGAAGACAAGGATCACTTCCGTTGAGAGCCAATTTGGTTTGAGGTGGTTGACCTGGAGAGCCCCTACCTTGCGCTCCTTGGCCGGCCTGCTCTGGCCAAGTTCATGGCCGTGCCGCACTATGCCTACCTCAAGATAAAGATGTCGGGTACCAAGGGCATCATCACCATAGCCGGCGACCACAAGAAGTCGGCCGTGTGTGCCACTGCTAGCAGCCGGCTGGCCGGGTCCCTTGTGATTGCTGCCGAGAAGCGGCTCCTTGACCGGGTTGTGGCTATGGCCAGCAAGCAGCCGGACCTGTCGCCAGACCCCAAGGAGTCAGAGACCCAGGGCTCCTTCCAGCCGGCCAAAGAAACCAAGAAGATCCCCTTAGACCCAGATCACCCGGAGAGGCACGCTATCGTGGGGACCAACCTTGATAGCAAATAGAAAAGCGAGCTCGTCGATTTCCTCCGTGAGAATCGGGACATCTTTGCATGGTCTCCAAAGACATGCCGGGTGATCCGACGGATTTCGCCGAGCACAAGCTACATGTCAGATCAGATGCAAAACCAGTCAAGCAACCCCTCCGCCGCCTGTCAGAAGGGAAGAGAAGGATTGTTGGTGAAGAGATCGCCCGCCTGCTAGCAGCCGGCTTTATTATGGAAGTGTTTTTACCAGAGTGGCTTGCCAACCCAGTCCTTGTACTGAAGAAGAACAGCAAGTGGCGCATGTTTATCGATTACACCAGCCTCAACAAAGCCTGTCCCAATGATCCATTTGCTCTGCCCAGATAGATCAAGTGATTGACTCCACAGCCGGATGCGAGCTACTGTCTTTCCTTGATGCCTACTCCGGCTACCACCAGATCAAGCTGAACCCGGCCGATCGGCTGAAGACCGCCTTCATCACACCATTCGGAGCCTTCTGCTACCTGACCATGACATTCGGCTTGAGAAATGCCGGTGCCACTTTCTAGCGTTGCATGCAGAAGTGCCTCCTTAAGCAACTCGGCAGAAATGCCCACGTCTATGTAGACGATATTGTGGTGAAGATAGAGAAGCACGGCACCCTCCTGGAAGATCTCAAGGAGACTTTCGATAATCTGCGTCGTTTTCAAATCAAGCTCAACCCAAAGAAGTGTGTCTTCGGAGTTCCAGCCGGCCAGCTCCTTGGTTTCCTTGTCTCAGAACGCGGCATCGAATGCAACCCTGTGAAGATCAAGGCCATCGAGCGGATGGAGAGACCTGCCCGACTGCGAGACGTCCAGAAGTTCACCGGGTGCTTGGCATCCATTAGCCGCTTCATCAGCCGGTTGGGCGAGAAGGCTCTTCCCCTGTACCAGTTAATGAAGAAAACCACCCACTTCGAGTGGAACGATAAGGCAGACGAGGCTTTCCTCCAGCTCAAGAAGATGCTGACCATGCTGCCTATCTTGGCGGCCCCAACTGTTAAGGAGCCCATGCTCCTCTACATCGCCGCCACCAGCCGGGTGGTCAGCACTGTCGTTGTGGTAGAACGTCCAGAAGACGGCAGAGCACGGCCGGTCTAGAGGCCCGTGTACTACTTGAGTGAGGTGCTGTCGGCCTCCAAGCAGAACTACCCCCATTACCAGAAGATGTGCTACGGCGTGCACTTTGCCGTCAATAAACTCAAGCCGTACTTTCAAGAGCACCCCATCGCGGTTGTCTACACCGCGCCGCTTGCCGAGATCATAGGCAACAGAGATGCATCAGGCTAGGTGGCCAAATGGGCCATTGAGCTGCCCCCCTACACCATCTTTTACCAGCCGCGCATCGCCATCAAGTCCCAAGCACTGGCCGACTTCCTCGTCGACTGGGTGAGACCCAGTACTTGCCGCCAGCACCAGACTCTACCCATTGGCGGATGCACTTTGATGGCTCAAAGATGCACACCGATTTGGGAGCCGGCATCGTCCTCACCTCTCCCAAAGGCGAGAAGCTCAGATACACATTGCAAATCCACTTTGCCGCCCCCAACAATGTGGTCGAGTATGAGGCACTCGTACACGGACTCCGACTGGCCAAGGACATTGGCATCCGCCGAATTCTGTGCTACGGCGATTCGGACTTGGTGGTCCAGCAGTCGTTCGGCGACTGGGATGCCAAGGATGCAAACATGGCAAGCTACCGCTTCCTCGTCCAGCAGATCAGTGGATATTTTGACGGGTGTGAGTTCTTTCACGTGCCACGGGCCGACAACGAGCAAGCAGATGCCCTGGCACGGATCGGCTCCACCCGGCAAGCCATACCAGCCGGTGATGTCTACTACACAACCTTCTTCTTGTAGACATTGTTGGGCCTCCAAGTGCAGAGGTTTGTAGGACAGTAGCAAATTTCCCTCAAGTGGATGACCTAAGGTTTATCAATCCGTGGGAGGCGTAGGATGAAGATGGTCTCTCTCAAACAACCCTGCAACCAAATAACAAAGAGTATCTTGTGTCCCCAACACACCCAATACAATGGTAAATTGTATAGGTGCACTAGTTCGGCGAAGAGATGGTGATACAAGTGCAATATGGATGGTAGATATAGGTTTTTGTAATCTGAAAATATAAAAACAGCAAGGTAGCAAGCGATAAAAGTGAGCGTAAACGGTATTGCAATGCTAGGAAACAAGGCCTAGGGTTCATACTTTCACTAGTGCAAGTTCTCTCAACAATAATAACATAATTGGATCATATAACTATCCCTCAACATGCAACAAAGAGTCACTCCAAAGTCACTAATAGCGGAGAACAAACGAAAAGATTATTATAGGGTACGAAACCACCTCAAAGTTATTCTTTCGGATCGATCTATTCAAGAGTTCGTACTAGAATAACACCTTAAGACACATATCAACCAAAACCCTAATGTCA
This sequence comes from Triticum aestivum, assembly GCF_018294505.1. Lineage (NCBI taxonomy): Eukaryota > Viridiplantae > Streptophyta > Magnoliopsida > Poales > Poaceae > Triticum > Triticum aestivum. The sequence continues at coordinate 264,355,388 of NC_057796.1, read as the reverse complement.
CCTAGATACTCCAATGTCACCTCAAGTATCCGTGGGTATGATTATACGATATGCATCACACAATCTCAGATTCATCTATTCAAACCAACACAAAGTACTTCAAAGAGTGCCCCAAAGTTTCTACCGGAGAGACAAGACGAAAACGTGTGCCAACCCCTATGCATAGGTTCATGGGCGGAACTCGCAAGTTGATCACCAAAACATACATCAAGTGGATCACGTGATATCCCATTGTCACCACAGATAAGCACGGCAAGACATACATCAAGTGTTCTCAAATCCTTAAAGACTCAATCCGATAAGATAACTTCAAAGGGAAAACTCAATCCATTACAAGAGAGTAGAGGGGGAGAAACGTCATAAGATCCAACTATAATAGCAAAGCTCGCGATACATCAAGATCGTACCACCTCAAGAACACGAGAGAGAGAGATCAAACACATAGCTACTGGTACATACCCTCAGCCCCGAGGGTGAACTACTCCCTCCTCGTCATGGAGAGCGCCGGGATGATGAAGATGGCCACGGGTGAGGGATCCCCCCTCCGGTAGGGTGCCGGAACAGGGCCCCGGTCGGTTTTTGGTGGCTACAGAGGCTTGCGGCGGTGGAAAACTCCCGATCTATTCTGTTCTCCGAAGGTTTTAGGTTATATGGGAATATATAGGCGAAAGAAATCGGTAAGGGGAGCCACGAGGGGCCCACGAGGGTGGAGGGCGCTCCCAGGGGTGGGCGCGCCCCCTGCCTCGTGCTCTCCTCGTTGATCCCCTGACGTGCACTCCAAGTCTCCCGTATTGCTTTCTTTCCAAAAATAACTTTTCTGAAGGTTTCATTCCGTTTGGACTCCGTTTGATATTCCTTTTCTTCGAAACACTGAAACAAGTGAAAAAACAGGAACTGGCACTGGGCTCTGGGTCAATAGGTTAGTCCCAAAAATAATATAAAAGTGTTTAATAAGGCCCATAAACATCCAAAACAGATAATATAATAGCATGGAACAATCAAAAATTATAGATACGTTGGAGACGTATCAGCATCCCCAAGCTTAATTCCTGCTCGTCCTCGAGTAGGTAAATGATAAAAATAGAATTTCTGATGTGGAATGCTACCTAACATATTTATCCATGTAATTCTCTTTATTGTGGCAAGAATATTCAGATCCATAAGATTCAAGATAAAAGTTTAATATTGACATGAGAACAATAATACTTCAAGCATACTAACAAAGCAATCATGTCTTCTCAAAATAACATGGCCAAAGCAAGCTATCCCTACAAAATCATATAGTCTGGCTATGCTCTATCTTCATCACACAAAATATTTAAATCATGCACAACCCCGATGAGAAGCCAAGCAATTGTTTCATACTTTTGATGTTCTCAAACTTTTTCAATCTTCATGCAATACATGAGCGTGAGCCATGGACATAGCACTATAGGTGTAATAGAATGGTGGTTGTGGAGAAGACAAAAAGGAGAAGATAGTCTCACATCAACTAGGCGTATCAACGGGCTATGGAGATGCCCATCAATAGATATCAATGTGAGTGAGTAGGGATTGCCATGCAACGGATGCACTAGAGCTATAAGTATATGAAAGCTCAAGAAAATAAACTAAGTGGGTGTGCATCCAACTTGCTTGCTCACAAAGACCTAGGGCATTTTGAGGAAGCCCATAATTGGAATATACAAGCCAAGTTCTATAATGAAAAATTCCCACTAGTATATGAAAGTGACAACATAAGAGATTCTCTATCATCAAGATCATGGTGCTACTTTGAAGCACAAGTGTGGTAAAAAGGATAGTAGCATTGTCCCTTCTCTCTTTTCTCTCATTTTTTAGGGCCTTTTTTTTATGGCCTTCCTCTTTTTCTCTCTCTTTTTTTTCAAGTCCAGAGTCTCATCCCGACTTGTGGGGGAATCATAGTCTCCATCATCCTTTCCTCACTGGGACAATGCTCTAATAATGATGATCATCACACTTTTATTTACTTACAACTCAAGAATTACAACTCGATACTTAGAACAAAATATGACTCTATATGAATGCCTCCGGCGGTGTACCGGGATGTGCAATGACTCATGAGTGACATGTATGAAAGAATTATGAAGGGTGGCTTTGCCACAAATACAATGTCAACTACATGATCATGCAAAGCAATATGAAAATGATGGAGCGTGTCATAATAAACGGAATGGTGGAAAGTTGCATGGCAATATATCTCGGAATGGCTATGGAAATGCCATGATAGGTAGGTATGGTGGCTGTTTTGAGGAAGGTATATGGTGGGTGTATGATACCGGCGAAAGGTGTGCGGTATTAGAGAGGCTGGCAATGGTGGAAGGGTGAGAGTGCGTATAATCCATGGACTCAACAATAGTCATAAAGAACTCACATACTTATTGCAAAAATCTATTAGTTATCGAAACAAAGTACTACGCGCATGCTCCTAGGGGGATAGATTGGTCGGAAAAGACCATCGCCCGTCCCCGACCGCCACTCATAAGGAGGACAATCAATAAATAAATCATGCTCCGACTTCATCACATAACTGTTCACCATACGTGCATGCTACAGGAATCACAAACTTTAACACAAGTATCTCTCAAATTCACAACTACTCCACTAGCATGACTCTAATATCACCATCTTCATATCTCAAAACAATCATAAAGAATCAAACTTCTCATAGTATTCAATGCACTTTATATGGAAGTTTTAATTATACCCATCTTGGATGCCCATCATATTAGGACTAAATTCATAACCAAAGCAAATTACCATGCTGTTCTAAAGACTCTCAAAATAATATAAGTGAAGTATGAGAGTTCATATATTTCCTCAAAATAAAGCCACTGCCGTGCTCTAAAAGATATAAGTGAAGCACTAGAGCAAACAACAAACTACTCCGAAAGATATAAGTGAAGATCAATGAGTAGTCGAATAATTATGCAACTATGCGAAGACTCTCTAAAATTTAAGAATTTCAGATCTTAGTATTTTATTTAAACAGCAAGCAAAGCTAAAAACAATAAAACGACGCTCCAAGCAAAACACATATCATGTGGTGAATAAAAATATAGCTCCTAGTAAAGTTACCGATGAACGAAGATGAAAGAGGGGATGCCATCCGGAGCATCCCCAAGCTTAGGCTCTTGGTTGTCCTTGAATATTACCTTGGGGTGCCTTGGGAATCCCCAAGCTTAGGCTCTTGCCACTCCTTATTCCGTAGTCCATCCAATCTTTACCCAACACTTGAAAACTTCACAACACAAAACTTAACAGAAAATCTCTTGAGCTCCGTTAGCGAAAGAAAACAAAATACCAATTCAAGGTACTGTAATGAACTCATTCTTTATTTATATTGGTGTTAAACCTACTGTATTCCAACTTCTCTATGGTTTATAAACTATTTTACTAGCCATAGATTCATCAAAATAAGCAAACAACACATGGAAAACATAATCTGTCAAAAACAGAACAGTCTGTAGTAATCTGTAACTACCATATACTTCTGGAACTCCAAAAATTCTAAAATAAATTGGTGGACCTGAGTAATTTGTCTAGTAATCATATGCAAAAATAATCAACTAAATAGCACTCCCCAGTAAAAAGTTGAAGCTAATCTCGTGAGCGCTAAAGTTTCTGTTTTTTACATCATGATCATAAAGACTTCACCCGAGTCTTCCCAAAGGTTCTACTTGGCACAAACACTAATTAAAACATAAAATCACATCTAAACAGAAGCTAGATGGATTATTTATTACTAAACAGAACCAAAAAGCAAAAAACTAAAATAAAGTTGGGTTGCCTCCCAACAAGCGCTAACGTTTAACGCCCCTAGCTAGGCATGATGATTTCAATGATGCTCACATAAAATATAAGAATTAAAACATAAAGAGAGCATCATAAAGAATATGACTAGAACATTTAAGTCTAACCCACTTCCTATGCATAGGGATTTTGTGAGTAAACAACTTATGGGAACAATAATCAACTAGCATAGGAAGGCAAAACAAGCATAACTTTAAAACTTTAAGCACATAGAGAGGAAACTTGATATTATTGCAATTCCTACAAGCATATATTACTCCCTCATAATAATTTTCAGTAGCATCATGAATGAATTCAACAATATAACCAGCACCTAAAGCATTCTTTTCATGATCTACAAGCATAGAAAATTTATTACTCTCCACATAAGCAAAATTCTTCTCATTCGGAATAGTGGGAGTATCATAAGAGACTTGAATACTATAAATTGTTTCCACATTAAAAGAGTAATGTTCAGAAAAAGGGGAATCATAATCATGCCAAGTTTTATAAATATAATCATCACTACTTTTTATAGCATAAGTTTCATCACAATAATCATCATAAGTAGCAACTTTGTTCTCATCATAATCGATTGAAACCTCTTCCAAGATAGTGGAATCATTAATAAGTAAAGTCATGACCTCTACAAATCCAATTTCATAATTATCATAATAAGATTCAACATCCTCCAAAATAGTGGGATCATTACTTCCTAAAGTTGAGACTCTTCCAAACCCACTTTCATCAATATAATCATCATAAGTAGGAGGCATGCTATCATCATTATAAATTTGCATATCAAAACTTGGGAGACTAAAAATATCATCTTCATTAAACATAGCATCCCCAAGCCTGGGACGAACATTAATTGCAGCAAATATATTCTCAAAAACATCATCTTCATCAAACATAGCATCCCCAAGCTTGGGCCTTTTCATATCATAAGCATAATCACTCTCATCATTAATAGTATAGATATCACCAATAGTATAGCAATTATCATCATCACAATGAGTAGTAGGAGCAACATCATTTGGGAGGGATACCTTTTTACCTTTGCTTCTCCGTTTTTTCTTTTTCTTCGTCACATCATGTGTGGGTTCAATCCTCTTTTTGGAGCTCCTTATTAATGAGATTGGTTGGATAGAAGGCTCCTCCTCGTCACCTGATTCATCATAAGAAATAATAGGAGGATATTGGGAAGCCTCTTCCCTTTCATTAGTATTCTCTTCATCCTCTATTTGTTTTCTTTTCTTTATGTAATTGGCAATATAAGGATTTTCAATGCAATTCACCGCACAATACATATAAATTTCCTCTAGATCAAAATCAAGAAGTTTATAACGGGCAAGTTCTGGAAGATAGTTAGTTATACGTTTCATTTCTTCATAACCCATAAGCAAACTAAGTTCATTATGATGTGCAAAGGAAATCAAGTCATCACAATTTTGGGAAACGATTAGATCATGAAACAATTTGCATCGGATAGTTAAATGACCATGTTCATTGCAAAGTTCACAAGTACGGCTAAGAAAATTTAAATTTTCAGCACAAACATCTAGCCTTTCTTGCAACCATTTAGTTTCTAAGTACTTATGCTTCTTACAAACTCTATCTTGCCTTTTTGGTATGTATTTGCAAATTCTATGCACTCCACAAAAATCGACATGCTTATAAGAGATATTTTCATCATGACTAGTGCAATCATCATTAGTACTATGGATATTCAAGGAGTTCATACTAACAACATTGCAATCATGCTCATCATTCAAAGATTTAGTGCCAAACATTTTAATGCATTCTTCTTCTAACACTTTGGCACAATTTTCCTTCCCATCATACTCACGAAAGATATTAAAAAGATGAAGCGTATGAGGTAAACTCAATTCCATTTTTTTGTAGTTTTCTTTTATAAACTAAACTAGTGATAAAACAAGAAACAAAAAGATTCGATTGCAAGATCTAAAGATATACCTTCAAGCACTCACCTCCCCGGCAACGGCGCCAGACAAGAGCTTAGTTGACGGGGTGTGAGTGCCGCTTACCTAGCCTCCCCGGCAACGGCGCCAGAAAAGAGCGCTATGTCTACTACACAACCTTCTTCTTGTAGACGTTGTTGGGCCTCCAAGTGCAGAGGTTTGTAGGACAGTAGCAAATTTCCCTTAAGTGGATGACCTAAGGTTTATCAATCTGTGGGAGGCATAGGATGAAGATGGTCTCTCTCAAACAACCCTGCAACCAAAGACCAAAGAGTCTCTTGTGTCCCCAACACACCCAATACAATGGTAAATTGTATAGGTGCACTAGTTCGGCGAAGAGATGGTGATACAAGTGCAATATGGATGGTAGCTATAGGTTTTTGTAATATGAAAATATAAAAACAGCAAGGTAGCAAGCGATAAAAGTGAGCGTAAACGGTATTGCAATGCTAGGAAACAAGGCCTAGGGTTCATACTTTCACTAGTGCAAGTTCTCTCAACAATAATAACATAATTGGATCATATAACTATCCCTCAACATGCAACAAAGAGTCACTCCAAAGTCACTAATAGCGGAGAACAAACGAAAAGATTATTGTAGGGTACGAAACCACCTCAAAGTTATTCTTTTGGATCGATCTATTAAGAGTTCGTACTAGAATAACACCTTAAGACACATATCAACCAAAACCCTAATGTCACCTAGATACTCCAATGTCACCTCAAGTATCTGTGGGTATGATTATATGATATGCATCACACAATCTCAGGTTCATCTATTCAAACCAACACAAAGTACTTCAAAGAGTGCCCAAAAGTTTCTACCGGAGTGTCAAGACGAAAACGTTTGCCAACCCCCATGCATAGGTTCATGGGCGGAACCCGCAAGTTGATCACCAAAACATACATCAAGTGGATCACGTGATATCCCATTGTCACCACAGATAAGCACGGCAAGACATACATCAAGTGTTCTCAAATCCTTAAAGACTCAATCCGATAAGATAACTTCAAAGGGAAAACTCAATCCATTACAAGAGAGTAGAGGGGGAGAAACATCATAAGATCCAACTATAATAGCAAAGCTCGCGATACATCAAGATCGTACCACCTCAAGAACACGAGAGAGAGAGAGAGAGAGAGAGAGAGAGAGAGAGAGAGATCAAACACATAGCTACTGGTACATACCCTCAGCCTCGAGGGTGAACTACTCCCTCCTTGTCATGGAGAGCGCCGGGATGATGAAGATGGCCACCTTGAGGGATCCCCCCTCCAGCAGGGTGCCGGAACAGGGTCCCGATTGGTTTTTGGTGGCTACAGAGGCTTGCGGAGGCGGAACTCCCGATCTATTCTGTTCTCCGAAGGTTTTAGGTTATATGGGAATATATAGGCGAAAGAAGTCGGTAAGGGGAGCCACGAGGGTGGAGGGCGCTTCCAGGGGTGGGCGCGCCCCCCTGCCTCGTGCTCTCCTCGTTGATCCCCTGACGTGCACTCCAAGTCTCCTGTGTTACTTTCTTTCCAAAAATAACTTTTCCAAAGGTTTCATTCCGTTTGGACTCCGTTTGATATTCCTTTTCTTCGAAACACTGAAACAAGGGAAAAAAACAGGAACTGGCACTGGGCTCTGGGTCAATAGGTTAGTCCCAAAAATAATAAAAAGTGTTTAATAAGGCCCATAAACATCCAAAACAGATAATATAATAGCATGGAACAATCAAAAATTGTAGATACGTTGGAGACGTATCAGCCGGCGTCTCCCTTCAATGCCTCCGCAAGACGTCTATCAAGCCTTCGCCGGAATCAGAGTCTATCTTCGTGCCGGCTGCCCCCAGAATAGCCGGATCCGGCTTGGGGACCGCAGTAGACGGCCTGGGGATTTCGGCAGGCGGCCCGGGGACTGCAGCAGTCGCACCCGGCCCGGGGGCTGCGGAAGTCAGCCCGGGGACTTCGGCAGGCGAGTCAGGGACTGCAGCAGTCGCACCCGGCCCGGGGACTCCAGAACTCGGCCCGGGGACTTCAACGACACAACAGACAGCGACCGACACCAACCCGCCGCCTCCCAACCCAACCGCCCTAGTACCAGTGGCCGTGATGACAGTGGTCGAAGCACCATCATGGGCGCAGCCCATCCTCAACTTCCTGGTGAGCCGAGAGCTACCAGCTGACGAGATCTTGGCTCGACAGGTGCAACGCCGGGCAGCAGCATACACCATAGTAAACAGAGAGCTGGTTAGGCGCAGTTTCACTGGTGTTTTTCAGCGCTGCGTAGAGCCAGAGAAGGGCAAAGCAATCCTTAGAGACATCCACCAAGGCAAGTGCGGCCACCATGCGGCCTCAAGATCCCTTGTCGCTAAAGCTTTCCGCCATGGCTTCTTCTAGCCGGCTGCTTTGGACGACGCCGACTTGGTCAAGAAGTGCAAAGGATGTTGTCGGTGTCAAAACCGGCGGATCTCGGGTAGGGGGTCCCGAACTGTGCATCTAAGGTCGATGGTAACAGGAGACAGCACTACAAAAAAAAGACACATCCGTGACATTTTGGGCCGAACGAAAAAAAATTGTCATACATATGACACTTCTATGACGATAATTGTGACAAAACCCGGTATCATCATTGATGTGGTGGGCTCCTACTTATATGACAAAAAATCATGACAGAAAATGGGCTTTTCATCCTGGGCGGGCCGGAGACGCAGCTGCATGACATTCTTTGGGCCGTCCATGACGGAAAAAACCGTGGTAGAAGCGAGGGGGAGGAAAATTTCGGGGAGTTCCCGGTTACGGTGGGAGGTCAGGGGCCGAGCGATGCGCGTTTCTCTCGTACACGTACGCGCGTGTGTGCGAGGCGTTGGCTCTAACTGAACCCGAGCGATTGCACCGCAGGCTACGCGTTACTGAACCCAAGTGATCGATCGATGGCTGTTAACTGAACCCGATCGAGCGATTCCTTCGCTACTGCTGCTAACTAAAGACGATCGATTGGATGAACAGTGAGCGTTGCGGGGGGGGGGGGGGTTGGATGAACAGTGAGCGGTGGCGTTGCCTTTGGATGAACAGGACCCCATGGTGTGGAGGGCTGGATGAACAGTAGACGGTGGAGGGGTGGTTGAACAGTAGCCGGTGGAGTAGCGCGCGGTGGAGGCTGGATGAACAGGAGCCCGTGGAGGCTGGAGGAGGTCGACGGTAGCCCGTGGATGCTGGAGGAGGTCGACGGTGGAGATGAACAGTATCTCGTGGAGTCCCGTTTTGCGGTACGCCACACCCCTCCCGATGAACAAGACCCCCGTTTCGACCGTAGGAGGTCCGTTTCGTCCGTTTTGCGGTACGCCACACCCCTCCCGATCAACAGGACCCCCGTTTCAACCGTAGGAGGCCCGTTTCGTCCGTTTTGCGGTACGCCACACCCCTCCCGAACAACAGGACCCTCGTTTCGACCGTAGGAGGTCCGTTTCCTCCATTTTGCGGTACGCCACACCCCTCCCGATCAACAGGACCCCCTTTTCGACCGTAGGAGGTCCGTTTCCTCCGTTTTGCGGTACGCCACACTCCTCCCGATCAACAGGACCCCCGTTTCGACCGTAGGAGGTCCGTTTCCTCCGTTTTGCGGTACGCCACACCCCTCCCCATGAACACGACGCATTCCGTTGCCTCCCCATGAACACGACGCATTCCGTTGCCTCCCCATGAACACGACGACGACACTGTTTCTCCGTTCCGACCCAGCCATGTAAACGAGCCCTCGCTGTACGTATGCGCGAGTAGGCGTTCGAGACCCTGCCCGTATGTACGTACGTGGCCGTATTTTCTTTCTTGCACCCTGGCCGCTGTACGTACGTGTACATGCTACGTGCGCGCCTCTACTACGACACGTACGCGCCTCTACTACGACACGTGCGCGCCTCTACATTGACCAGTATATATGTACGTACACGTTCGCGACCAGAATGACAACGCTACGTACGCTTCGACCAGGTGGGTCCCGACTGTCAGGCACTTCCTTGCCTGCGAAGATGTAGCTGGTGGGTCCCAGCAGTCAGGGGGGTGAATCGTTTTGGTTTTTTTTGCCCGGACGCACTTCCTTGCGTGCGAAGATGTAGCTGGTGGGTCCCAGCAGTCAGCGGGGCGAATCGTTTTTTCTTGCCCGGACGCACTTCCTTGCGTGCGAAGGTGTAGCTGGTCGGTCCCAGTAGTCAGGGGGAAACGTTTTTTTCGCGAAATACGGTGGCCCGTCCGATGGATCCCTGCTGTTAGGTGGAGGAATCATTATTTTAAGCGTAATAAGGAGGCACTTCCTTGCTGCCGCCATGGACCCAGCTGTCAGCCTCTCCACGTACAGTCCATGTCCGATGGAAGTCGTTCCTTGACCACGTTGACCACGCCGCGCCGAGAGCACCAGGGCGGTGGACGACGGCGAGGCCTAGGAAGGGGACGACGCAGACCCAGTGAAGACGCGGCAGTGGATGCCCACGCGGAGAGGAGTATGAGGGTTCACTCGTTTGGCTGCGGTGTGAGGCTGCCGTCGCCGCAGGGCCTGGCCAGCGGTGGGAATAGTAGGGGGCGGTGAGGCCTCCGCGGCAGTACAGCCGGCCACGGGAGGCAGGAGCAGGCGGCACGACCGGCGCTGCTTTGGGCGGCTGGAGCAAGAAGACCAGAGGTTGAAGAAGCACTACGGCCGTTGGATGGACATCTTACGGTCACTGGAGCTAGAATCGTTCATATTGACTAAGTTGACAAAGCCCGCCGTCCCCGTCAACTTAGTAGGCCCACAAGTCAGCCTCCCACCAAGGTGGGTCCCAGCTAGCAGGGGGTGTATTCATTTTTTTATGCGTAATAAGGAGGCACTTCCAGTGGGTCCGAGCTGACAGCGGGGGGAACGTTTTTTTCGTGAAATACGGTGGCCTGTCCGGTGGGTCCCAGCAGTCAGGGGGGAAACATTTTTTCGGGAAATAAGGTGGCCCGTCCGGTGGGTCCCCGCTGTCAGGTGGAGGAATAATTATTTTGCGCGTAATAAGGAGGCACTTCCTTGCGGCCGCCGTGGACCCAGCTGTTAGCCTCTCCACATACAGTACTCTTCCGATGGAAGTCGGTCGTTGACCACGTTGACCACGCCGCGCCGAGAGCACCAGGCGGTGGACGACGGCGAGGCCTAGGAAGGGGACGACGCGGAGCCGGGGAAGACGCAGTAGTGGAAGCCCGCGCAGAGAGGAGTACGAGGGTTCACTGGTTCGGCTGCGGTGTGAGGCTGCCGTCGCCGCAGAATAACATGGGGTGTGGGTGAGTGGAGGGATGGCCTGGCCAGCGGTGGGAGTAGTATGGGGGCGGTGAGGCCTCCGCGGCAGCACAGCCGGCCACGGGAGGCAGGAGCAGGAGGCACGACCGGCACTGCTTTGGGCGGCTGGACCAAGAAGACCAGAGGTTGAAGAAGCACTACGGCCGTTGGATGGACATCGTACGGTCACTGAAGCTAGAATCATTTATATTGACTAAGTTGACAAAACCCTTGGTACGCTCCAACTTAGTAGGCCCACAGGTCAGCCTCCGAAACGGTGCGCCCCAGATGTCAGGGGGAGGAATCATTTTTTGGGCGGCCGAAGCTAAGAATATCCGAGATTGAAGAAGAAGCACGACATCCGTTGGATAGACATCCAACGGCCACTGCTGCTAGAACCGTGTGTTGACTATAATAAGTTGACAATGCCTTGCATACGCGTCAACTTATTTTTTTTAGGGGACGCGTCACTTAGTAGGCCCACAAGTGTGTGGCAGAGAACTTATAGCCCATTTGCGTTTTGTAAGAATGTACAGCCCATTTTTGAATTCTAATGTAATTTACAACAGCCCATTTACAGTTTGTTAAAAGTACAGCCCATTTTCTAGCTAGGACAACGATTAATAATTTCAACCAACCGTTGAAGACAGAATTCAATAAAATTTCCCACATTTTGATGGGATCCGAAATATTTTTATCCCGAAATTGCTAGTCAGATTAAATATAAATTTGTATTACGTAAAAATCCAACGAAACATTGCGCGCGCAACAATGAAAATTTAAGATTTTCAAAATCCATAAATAATATTTTATAAACTAATTTCGTGTCTGGTGCATTTTTTTATAGTTACTGCCTAGTTTTTATAATTACATCCCATTTATTATTTTTTTAAAGCCCATTTTCTTGTTAAGCCTAATGCATCCCTGCTAGGAAAGATTTGCAGCCCAGCGGGGCGGAGAATAACAAGTTGACCTTGCCTGGGTATTCCTCAAAAAGACGTATAGCTGGGCTAGCCATTTTCATCTTGAAAAAATTAGTATCTGGGCTGGATATCTGGCCTGGGCTAGACGGGCCATAGCCCGCCCAGTTAATACCCTGCTCTCCTCTGAACAACAACGAAATCATCGCCAAGAAAAACTCTGCAGTGCTCACGCCTGAAAAACACAAATACTGCTCGAGCTGCTTGGTCCCAGCTGTCGGCCGCACCTTGTGCAATTCTCTCGTTTATATTGACTACATAGGGTGACAATGGTGTGGGACCGTGATGTCAGGAAACCAGGAGAAAGCAAAAAATATATAGTTGTACATAATAAGGAGGCACTTGCGTATGTACGGCTATGGCCCTAGTGGGTCCCTAGTGTCATCCAGTCAAAATAAAGTCATCTCCTGAATCCTCATGTTCATTGACGATGTTAACAATGCTCGGCGCCACGGCGAGCGCAACAACTCGAAAGACAACGGAGAGGGCCTCGCAGGCCCTACGGATGGTCTGATACAGCGCCCGCTGCTCATTCAGGAAGCCAGGATCATCGAACACCTATGAGCACCTTCGAGAAACTGAGACGGCATGAAACGGTAAGGCCGCGCTTGGGAGCTCTGGTTTATTTCAAACCTGTATTAACATACAAGTGTAATTTACTCGTCATCGGAAACAACACGTAAAATACAGGCGTAATGAAACCGAGGGCCCGAGGTCTGTAAGTAAAACCGGCGGGTTACGCGTGTAATTTGAGAGACCAATGTATATTTTACGAGCACTGCTATATGGACGACATTACCAGACGATACATGCACGACGTGCGTATCATGCCATCCATGGGCAAGGCTGAAACAGTAGCTAACGGCTGGATTAGCAATTGTCCGAGTGTCGTTCAGCGTTTTTATCGGGTGTGAAGTACTTCCGATATTTTACTAGTCGAAATCGACCTACCAAGCGCCTTCGCCCGAGACCATCTGCTTTAATTTACAAGCGTCAGTTTTACAAGCGGTTTTGGTTGGAAAACGACGATCCAATCACGGCCTAATATCATGAGTTGGTCGGAAGATCATATGGTTTCACGTCTAACCTACCCGACTGTTGGAAATATGCCCTAGAGGCAATAATAAATGGTTATTATTATATTTATTTGTTCATGGTAATTGTCTATTATTCATGCTATAATTGTATTGTCCGGAAATCGTAATACATGTGTGAATACATAGACCACAAAGTGTCCCTAGTAAGCCTCTAGTTGACTAGCTCGTTGATCAACAGATAGTCATGGTTTCCTGACTATGGACATTGGATGTCATTGATAACGGGATCACATCATTAGGAGAATGATGTGATGGACAAGACCCAATCCTAAGCATAGCATAAAAGATCGTGTAGTTTCGTTTGCTAGAGCTTTTCCAATGTCAAAGTATCTTTTCCTTAGACCATGAGATCGTGCAACTCCCGGATACCGTAAGAGTGCTTTGGGTATGCCAAACGTCACAACGTAACTGGGTGACTATAAAGGTGCACTACGGGTATCTCCAAAAGTGTCTGTTGGGTTGGCACGGATCGAGACTGGGATTTGTCACTCCGTGTGACGGAGAGGTATCTCTGGGCCCACTCGGTAATGCATCATCATAATGAGCTCAATGTGACTAAGGCGTTAGTCACGGGATCATGCATTGCGGTACGAGTAAAGAGACTTGCCGGTAACGAGATTGAACAAGGTATTGGGATACCGACGATCGAATCTCGGGCAAGTAACATACCGATTGACAAAGGGAATTGCATACGGGATTGATTGAATCCTCGACACCGTGGTTCATTCGATGAGATCATCGTGGAACATGTGGGAGCCAACATGGGTATCCACATCCCGCTGTTGGTTATTGACCGGAGAGGCGTCTCGGTCATGTCTGCATGTCTCCCGAACCCGTAGGGTCTACACACTTAAGGTTCAGTGACGCTAGGGTTGTAGAGATATATGTATGCGGAAACCCGAAATTTGTTCGGAGTCCCGGATGAGATCCCGGACGTCACGAGAGGTTCCGGAATGGTCCGGAGGTGAAGAATTATATATAGGAAGTCCAGTTTCGGCCACCGGGAAAGTTTCGGGGGTTACCGGTATTGTACCGGGACCACCGGAAGGGTCCCGGGGGTCCACCGGGTGGAGCCACCTATCCCGGAGGGCCCCGTGGGCTGAAAGTGGAAGGGAACCAGCCCATAGTGGGCTGGGGCGCCCCCCTTGGGCCTCCCCCCATGTGCCTAGGGTTGGGAACCCTAAGGGGGGGAGTTCCCCCTTGCCTTGGGGGGCAAGGCAACCCCTTCCCCCCTTGTGGCCGCCGCCCCCCCTTGAGATCCCATCTCTTGGGGCCGGCGCCCCCCCAGGGGGCCTATATAAAGGGGGGGAGGGAGGGCAGCACATAACAGCCTTGGGCACCTCCCTCCTCCCCTGCAACACCTCTCTCTCGCGCGCAGAAGTTCGGCAAAGCCCTGCCAGAGAACCGCTACATCCACCACCACGCCGTCGTGCTGCTGGATCTCCATCAACCTCTCCTTCCCCCTTGCTGGATCAAGAAGGAGGAGACGTCGCTGCACCGTACGTGTGTTGAACACGGAGGTGCCGTCCGTTCGGCACTCGGTCATCGGTGTTTTGGATCACGGCGAGTACGACTCCGTCATCCACGTTCATTGGAACGCTTCCGCTCGCGATCTACAAGGGTATGTAGATGCACTCCCTTCCCCTCGTTGCTAGTATACTCCATAGATGCATCTTGGTGAACGTAGGAAAATTTTAAAATTATGCTACGATTCCCAACAGTGGTATCAGAGCCAGGCCTATGCGTAGTTACTATGCACGAGTAGAACACAAAGCAGTTGTGGGCGTTGAGTTTGCCAATTCTTCTTGCCGCTACTAGTCGTTTCTTGTTTTGGCGGCATTGTAGGATGAAGCGGCCCGGACCGACCTTACACATACGCTTACGTGAGACAGGTTCCACCGACTGACATGCACTAGTTGCATAAGGTGGCTAGCGGGTGTCTGTCTCTCCTACTTTAGTCCGAACGGATTCGATGAAAAGGGTCCTTATGAAGGGTAAATAGAAATTGGCAAATCACGTTGTGGTCATACGTAGGTAAGAAAACGTTCTTGCTAGAAACCTACAAACCACGTAAAAACTTGCAACAACAATTAGAGGACGTCTAACTTGTTTTTGCAGCAAGTGCTATGTGATGTGATATGGCCAGAAGATGTGATGAATGATATATGTGATGTATGAGATTGATCATATTCTTGTAATAGGAATCACGACTTGCATGTCGATGAGTATGACAACCGGCAGGAGCCATAGGAGTTGTCTTTATTATTTTGCATGACCTGCGTGTCATTGAATAACGCCATGTAATTTACTTTACTTTGTTGCTAAACGCGTTAGCCATACAAGTAGAAGTAATCGTTGGCGTGACGACTTCATGAAGACACAATGATGGAGATCATGATGATGGAGATCATGGTGTCATGCCGGTGACGAAGATGATCATGGTGCCCCGAAGATGGAGATCAAAGGAGCATGATGATATTGGCCATATCATGTCACTATTTGATTGCATGTGATGTTTATCATATTTTTGCATCTTATTTGCTTAGAACGACGGTAGTAAGTAAGATGATCCCTTATAATAATTTCAAGAAAGTGTTCACCCTAACTGTGCACCGTTGCGAAGGTTCGTTGTTTCGAAGCACCACGTGATGATCGGGTGTGATAGATTCTAACGTTCGAATACAACGGGTGTTGACGAGCCTAGCATGTACAGACATGGCCTCGGAACACACGCAATACACTTAGGTTGACTTGACGAGCCTAGCATGTACAGACATGGCCTCGGAACACGGAGGACCGAAAGGTCGAGCATGAGTCGTATAGAAGATACGATCAACATGGAGATGTTCACCGATCTTGACTAGTCCGTCTCACGTGATGATCGGACACGGCCTAGTTGACTCGGATCATGTTTCACTTAGATGACTAGAGGGATGTCTATCTGAGTGGGAGTTCATTAAATAATTTGATTAGATGAACTTAATTATCATGAACTTAGTCTAAAATCTTTACACTATGTATTGTAGATCAAATGGCCAACGTTGTCCTCAATTTCAACGCGTTCCTAGAGAAAACCAAGCTGAAAGATGATGGCAGCAACTATACGGACTGGGTCCGGAACCTGAGGCTCATCCTCATAGTAGCCAAGAAAGATTATGTCTTAGAAGCACCGCTAGGTGAAGCACCAATCCCAGAGAACCAAGACGTTATGAACGCTTGGCAGCAGCGTGCTGATGATTACTCCCTCGTTCAGTGCGGCATGCTTTACAGCTTAGAACCGGGTCTCCAAAAGCGTTTTGAGAAACATGGAGCATATGAGATGTTCGAGGAGCTGAAACTGGTTTTTCAAGCTCATGCCCGGGTCGAGAGATATGAAGTCTCCGACAAGTTCTTCAGCTGTAAAATGGAGGAGAACAGTTCTGTTAGTGAGCACATACTCAGAATGTCTGGGTTGCACAACCGCTTGTCTCAGCTGGGAGTTAATCTCCCGGATGACGCGGTCATTGACAGAATCCTCCAGTCGCTTCCACCAAGCTACAAGAGCTTTGTGATGAACTACAATATGCAGGGGATGGAAAAGACCATTCCCGAGGTATATTCAATGCTGAAATCAGCGGAAGGGGAGATCAGAAAAGAACATCAAGTGTTGATGGTGAATAAAACCACTAAGTTCAAGAAGGGCAAGGGTAAGAAGAACTTCAAGAAGGACGGCAAGGGAGTTGCCGCGCCCGGTAAACCAGTTACCGGGAAGAAGTCAAAGAATGGACCCAAGCCCGAGACTGAGTGCTTTTATTGCAAGGGAAGTGGTCACTGGAAGCGGAACTGCCCCAAATACTTAGCGGACAAGAAGAAGGCCGGCAACACCCAAGGTATATGTGATATACATGTAATTGATGTGTACCTTACCAGTACTCGTAGTAGCTCCTGGGTATTTGATACCGGTGCGGTTGCTCATATTTGTAACTCAAAGCAGGAACTACGGAATAAACGGAGACTGGCAAAGGACGAGGTGACGATGCGCGTCGGGAATGGTTCCAAGGTCGATGTGATCGCCGTTGGCACGCTACCTCTGCATCTACCCACGGGATTAGTTTTAAACCTCAATAATTGTTATTTAGTGCCAGCTTTGAGCATGAACATTGTATCTGGATCTCGTTTAATTCGAGATGGCTACTCATTTAAATCTGAGAATAATGGTTGTTCTATTTATTTGAGAGATATGTTTTATGGTCATGCCCCGCTGGTCAATGGTTTATTTTTGATGAATCTCGAACGTGATGTTACACATGTTCATAGTGTGAATACCAAAAGATGTAAAGTTGATAACGATAGTCCCACATACTTGTGGCACTGCCGCCTTGGTCACATTGGTGTCAAGCGCATGAAGAAGCTCCATGCAGATGGACTTTTGGAGTCTCTTGATTACGAATCATTTGACACGTGCGAACCATGCCTCATGGGTAAGATGACCAAGACTCCGTTCTCCGGAACAATGGAGCGAGCAACCAACTTATTGGAAATCATACATACCGATGTGTGCGGTCCAATGAGTGTTGAGGCTCGCGGAGGATATCGTTATGTTCTCACTCTCACTGATGATTTAAGTAGATATGGGTATGTCTACCTAATGAAACACAAGTCTGAAACCTTTGAAAAGTTCAAGGAATTTCAGAGTGAAGTTGAGAATCAACGTGACAGGAGAATAAAATTCTTACGATCAGATCGTGGTGGAGAATATTTAAGTCACGAGTTTGGTGCACACTTAAGGAAATGTGGAATAGTTTCACAACTCACGCCGCCTGGAACACCTCAGAGAAATGGTGTGTCCGAACGTCGTAATCGCACTCTATTGGATATGGTGCGATCTATGATGTCTCTTACTGATTTACCGCTCTCATTTTGGGGTTATGCTTTAGAGACTGCGCATTCACTTTAAATAGGGCACCGTCTAAATCCGTTGAGACGACACCGTATGAATTATGGTTTGGGAAGAAACCTAAGCTGTCGTTTCTAAAAGTTTGGGGATGCGATGCTTATGTCAAGAAACTTCAACCTGAAAAGCTCGAACCCAAATCGGAAAAATGCGTCTTCATAGGATACCCTAAGGAAACTATTGGGTATACCTTCTACCTCAGATCCGAAGGCAAGATCTTCGTTGCCAAGAACGGGTCCTTTCTAGAGAAGGAGTTTCTCTCGAAAGAATTGAGTGGGAGGAAAGTGGAACTTGATGAGGTGATAGTCACCCCTTCCGAACCGGAAAGTAGCGCAGCGCGGGAAAATGTTCCTGTGGTGCCTACACCGACTGGGGAGGAAGTTAATGATGATGATCATGAAACTTCAGATCAAGTTACTGAACTTCGTAGGTCCACAAGGACACGTTCCGCACCAGAGTGGTACGGCAACCCTGTCCTGGAAATCATGTTGTTAGACAACGGTGAACCTTCGAACTATGAAGAAGCGATGGCGGGCCCGGATTCCGACAAATGGCTAGAAGCCATGAAATCCGAGATAGAATCCATGTATGAAAACAAAGTATGGACTTTGACTGACTTGCCCGATGAGCGGCGAGCCATAGAAAACAAATGGATCTTTAAGAAGAAGACGGACGCAGATGGTAATGTGACCATCTACAAAGCTCGACTTGTCGCTAAGGGTTATCGACAAGTTCAAGGGGTTGACTACGATGAGACTTTCTCACCCGTAGCGAAGCTGAAGTCCGTCCGAATCATGTTAGCAATTGCCGCATACTATGATTATGAGATATGGCAGATGGACGTCAAAACGGCATTCCTTAACGGCTTCCTTAAGGAAGAGTTGTATATGATGCAGCCGGAAGGTTTTGTCGATCCTAAGAATGCTAACAAAGTATGCAAGCTCCAGCGCTCAATCTATGGGCTGGTGCAAGCATCTCGGAGTTGGAACATTCGCTTTGATGAGATGATCAAAGCGTTTGGGTTTACACAGACTTATGGAGAAGCCTGTGTTTACAAGAAAGTGAGTGGGAGCTCTGTAGCATTTCTCATATTATATGTGGATGACATACTATTGATGGGAAATGATATAGAATTCTTGGAAAGTATAAAGGCCTATTTGAATAAGTGTTTTTCAATGAAGGACCTTGGAGAAGCTGCTTATATATTAGGCATCAAGATCTATAGAGATAGATCAAGACGCCTCATTGGTCTTTCACAGAGTACATACCTTGACAAGATATTGAAGAAGTTCAGTATGGATCAGTCCAAGAAGGGGTTCTTGCCTGTATTGCAAGGTGTGCAATTGAGCACGGCTCAATGCCCGACCACGGCAGAAGATATAGAAAAGATGAGTGTCATCCCCTATGCCTCGGCCATAGGGTCTATTATGTATGCCATGCTGTGTACCAGACCTGATGTAAACCTTGCCGTAAGTTTGGTAGGAAGGTACCAAAGTAATCCCGGCATGGAACACTGGACAGCGGTCAAGAATATCCTGAAGTACCTGAAGAGGACTAAGGATATGTTTCTCGTTTATGGAGGTGACGAAGAGCTCGTCGTAAAGGGTTACGTCGACGCTAGCTTCGACACAGATCTGGATGACTCGAAGTCACAGACCGGATACGTGTATATTTTGAATGGAGGAGCAGTAAGCTGGTGCAGTTGCAAGCAAAGCGTCGTGGCGGGATCTACATGTGAAGCGGAGTACATGGCAGCCTCGGAGGCAGCACAGGAAGCAGTCTGGATGAAGGAGTTCATTACCGACCTAGGGGTGATTCCCAATGCGTCGGGCCCGATGACTCTCTTCTGTGACAACACTGGAGCTATTGCCCTTGCGAAGGAGCCCAGGTTTCACAGGAAGACCAGGCATATCAAGCGTCGCTTCAACTCCATTCGTGAAAGTGTTCAAAATGGAGACATAGATATTTGTAAAGTACATACGGACCTGAATGTAGCAGATCCGTTGACTAAACCTCTCCCTAGGGCAAAACATGATCAACACCAGGACGCAATGGGTGTTCGATTCATCACAATGTAACTAGATTATTGACTCTAGTGCAAGTGGGAGACTGTTGGAAATATGCCCTAGAGGCAATAATAAATGGTTATTATTATATTTCTTTGTTCATGGTAATTGTCTATTATTCATGCTATAATTGTATTGTCCGGAAATCGTAATACATGTGTGAATACATAGACCACAACGTGTCCCTAGTAAGCCTCTAGTTGACTAGCTCGTTGATCAACAGATAGTCATGGTTTCCTGACTATGGACATTGGATGTCATTGATAACGGGATCACATCATTAGGAGAATGATGTGATGGACAAGACCCAATCCTAAGCATAGCATAAAAGATCGTGTAGTTTCGTTTGCTAGAGCTTTTCCAATGTCAAGTATCTTTTCCTTAGACCATGAGATCGTGCAACTCCCGGATACCGTAGGAGTGCTTTGGGTGTGCCAAACGTCACAACGTAACTGGGTGACTATAAAGGTGCACTACGGGTATCTCCGAAAGTGTCTGTTGGGTTGGCACGGATCGAGACTGGGATTTGTCACTCCGTGTGACGGAGAGGTATCTCTGGGCCCACTCGGTAATGCATCATCATAATGAGCTCAATGTGACTAAGGCGTTAGTCACGGGATCATGCATTGCGGTACGAGTAAAGAGACTTGCCGGTAACGAGATTGAACAAGGTATTGGGATACCGACGATCGAATCTCGGGCAAGTAACATACCGATTGACAAAGGGAATTGCATACGGGATTGATTGAATCCTCGACACCGTGGTTCATCCGATGAGATCATCGTGGAACATGTGGGAGCCAACATGGGTATCCAGATCCCGCTGTTGGTTATTGACCGGAGAGGCGTCTCGGTCATGTCTGCATGTCTCCCGAACCCGTAGGGTCTACACACTTAAGGTTCGGTGACGCTAGGGTTGTAGAGATATATGTATGCGGAAACCCGAAAGTTGTTCGGAGTCCCGGATGAGATCCCGGACGTCACGAGAGGTTCCGGAATGGTCCGGAGGTGAAGAATTATATATAGGAAGTCCAGTTTCGGCCACCGGGAAAGTTTCGGGGGTTACCGGTATTGTACCGGGACCACCGGAAGGGTCCCGGGGGTCCACCGGGTGGGGACACCTATCCCGGAGGGCCCCGTGGGCTGAAAGTGGAAGGGAACCAGCCCATAGTGGGCTGGGGCGCCCCCCTTGGGCCTCCCCCCATGCGCCTAGGGTTGGGAACCCTAAGGGGGGGAGTTCCCCCTTGCCTTGGGGGGCAAGGCAACCCCTTCCCCCCTTGTGGCCGCCGCCCCCCCTTGAGATCCCATCTCTTGGGGCCGGCGCCCCCCTAGGGTGCCTATATAAAGGGGGGGAGGGAGGGCAGCACATAACAGCCTTGGGCGCCTCCCTCCTCCCCTGCAACACCTCTCTCTCTCGCGCAGAAGTTCGGCAAAGCCCTGCCAGAGAACCGCTACATCCACCACCACGCCGTCGTGCTGCTGGATCTCCATCAACCTCTCCTTCCCCCTTGCTGGATCAAGAAGGAGGAGACGTCGCTGCACCGTACGTGTGTTGAACGCGGAGGTGTCGTCCGTTCGGCACTCGGTCATCGGTGTTTTGGATCACGGCGAGTACGACTCCGTCATCCACGTTCATTGGAACGCTTCCGCTCGCGATCTACAAGGGTATGTAGATGCACTCCCTTCCCCTCGTTGCTAGTATACTCCATAGATGCATCTTGGTGAACGTAGGAAAATTTTAAAATTATGCTACGATTCCCAACACCGACTTGTCATATAGGCTATGAATGAAACATCAGACGATGAACTTCTTAAGCACGGAAACAACAGAAGAGGATGATCTTCTTAACAAGCAAATCACTGGCATTAGATCGACATGCAAAACATTACGAAGCATTATTCTCAGGAGGCACGGTGAACAGCTCGTGATGCCGCATGCCACAACATTCCAAGCTCAACTTTGCAATCAAACACAAGGCCTGGCATTACATAGACAATATTCAGAACAAACTCTTAACACAGGAATATCTCAGCAGAGTAACTATTTACTTCTAAACTGAACACTAGAATAGGAAAAACAACTCGACGCTGCTCACAGCAAGGGCGTCCCACTCAAAAATATCAAATGCATGTCTTCTGGCTAACATCAATGAGCAAATTTTGACAAGGTTTTCCAATTCCAATATATTAAACTAACGTCTTCTTGCTAACATCAATGATTAAACTTTGACAAGCATTTCCCATTCAAAATATGTAATGCATATGATCGTGGAGTCCTGCCGTAGCTTCTTGTACTTGTTTGGGCACTTTTTTCCCAGGGCACTCCACGTTTGTTAAATTGCCAATGGTCTCTGCAGACTAGTCATGTCACCGGTGTCTAATAATACTCTGTAAAGCTTCTCGGTCATTCCTTCTGTAATGTAGCGCAAACAGTGACTGCTTCTTTCTGCAAAGTGGAACGACCAACTGGACCCAGTAATGCAACAGTTTGCCTTGGACACATTGGCTCCTTTTGTGCAGTTCAACTAAAATCGAAGTCGGAATAAAACCGAGCTTTAATTTTGATATCCCTGTAAGCAACAATAGGTATAAGGGAAACAATTACTGAGAAATAATGGTTGATGACTTGTACTCCCAGAAGAAAAGCATCTACTGATCTACTTTATCTTAATGGGAAACAAAGCAGGAGAGTAGCAATTCTCCATCAGTGTGATTCATTCATATTGACTGAGACATTATCTTAACAGTGCCTTGTTTCAACATGTATAAAGAACGACATGCAGAAAAGTACCATTCCTAAAACAATGCAACTGATTCATTTTAACAGAGACATTATCTTAACAATACCTTGGTTAAACATGTAGAAAGAACTACAAAGCAGGATAGTACCATTCCTAACAAGTGTTGCAGTTTTGAACTAAGATTCAGTAGTTAATTAATTCTGAGAGTGGCATTGCTTAATTTTACCAGCGGCATTAGATTAATGAAAAGCATAAACAGTTCCAGGGGAGAGTGGGTGCAACAACAGTATGTGCTTCCATCTACTTATAAAGGGGGTGATGCAGAGTTTGTTGTAACAAAGCAACAAGCATCATGTCTGGGTTGGTCCCATTTTTGTTCACTACTTAATGGGAAAAGACAGTAATACAATAGCTTCAATTCAACATTTATTTAAAACAGTACCAATACAAGTAGCACAACATCTCAAAGCACACTGCACAATCATGTGGATGAAGGCCTGTACTGACCTTCCATGAGACGGACAAGATAAAATACGAATCTGCCAACACGAATAGGAAATCCAATCTCGTTTTGTGCAGTTGCACTGAAATCAAGCAAAGTGTTTCGCGTAGCGAAGCAAAATGTCGCAATAGCAACAAGTTGAATAGATATCCCTGTTTAAACAGAGGCAAAAAAGGAATCAATTACTGGCCAATAAAGGAGGATGAAACATGCGGCCACAAAAATGGTAATCCCGCCAATCCCTAACAAGTGTTGCAGTTTTGAAATAAGATTCAGTAGTTAATTCTGAGAGTGGCATCAATTTCTGGCTTATAAAGGGGGTGATGTTGAATTTGTTGTAACAAAGCAACAAGCATCATGTCTGGGTTGGTCCCATTTTTGTTCACTACTTAATGGGAAAAGACAGCAATACAATAGCTTCAATTCAACATTTATTTAAAACAGTACCAAAACAAGTAGCACAACATCTCAAAGCACACTGCACATCATGTGGTTGAGACCAAGATTTGAAACAACTCGCCACGAAGACTGGAAACAAATCTCGATCTCCTTTTGTGCAGTTCCACCAAAATTAAGCAAAGTCACTGGTGTGACATTCAAGTTGAACTGCACAAAACACTCTTAAAACATAAGTGTTTCGAGTAGCGAAGCAAAATGTCGCAATAGCAACAAGTTGAATCGATAACCCTGTTTTAACAAAGGCAAAAAAGGAAACAATTACTTGCCGATAAAGGAGGATGAAACAAACGGTGACAGAAAGAAGCATCTAACTTATCTTGGATGGAAAACAAAGTAGGACAGTAGCATTTCTAAAACGGTTGCATTGATTCATATTAACAGAGACATTCTCTTGAAACAACATTCATTAAAAAATGTAATTTACTTTTAACAGTGGCATTGCTTCAATTTTCCGGCGGCATTCTTAGATTAACAACAGCAAAATAGCTGTATGGGACATGCCAGCACCATGTGCGTCCACACGTATAAATGGGTGATGCAGAGTATGTAGCCAAGCAGCATATATGTGCTGGTCCCATATTTGTTCTCTTTGAACCTTCTTCCTATGTGAGGGCAGCAAATCTAGTCCTGCACAAACTACCCGACCCCCCAGTTTCTTTCCCTTTTCAACAAAGAGATCGGTTCCTTACAGATGTGTGTACTGGGTTACCCCCTTTTTCCCTTTTCGACCTACAAAGCGGCTGGATAGCCAGTCTATACTACTTTCCGCCCCTCCTTTCCTCATTGAACCACGTCCTAGATTCTTGCTCCAGCCCACCGCACCCTTCTTTCCTCTTTGAACCAAGACCTAGATTCGACTACAGATCGAAAAAGATCCACATGCAGCTAGAGCAACGACGGTTTCAAAGAAACTTATACCTTAGGGTCGTCGGGATGTGGCAAGGCGTGCGGCGGGAGGCCGGATCTGCCCACACTACGTACAGCAGCGAGGAAGAAGGGTTCGGTGGCCCTCCCGCACAGGCGCTGGGTGAAAGAGAACAGCGCAGCCGGCAGTGGATTGCCTCCCTCGCCGAAGGCGATAGAGTGAACGCTGCACCTCCTCCCCTTCCCGGTGCGACGGGATACGGACGCCTCCTTCCCCAGCTGTGAGGGGGGAGAGAGAGACCAGAGGCCAACGCAGTCTTGTTTAGATCTGGTGAAGAGAGGGTGAGAGAATGTGAATATAGCAAACCCTAGCAAATGAACGCTGAGCCTCCAGCGTGTAACATATATGGAGAGGGTGAGAGAGCGAGACGCGAGAAACTCTATCAAACAAGAGGCTATAATGGAGTAAAAAAATCTCTCCATAGCAGTGGTTTTAAATAGAATACGCGCGTTCCCGGAAAAAAGAAACGAAAACTGGCGGACAATTTTTTAAGGGTGTTTCTAGGACACATCTAGATGTGACATAGTTATGTCACATCTAAGTTGATGTCCACTCTGTTTGTGGTGTATTTTTTCCTAGTTTTTTTTTGTTTCTTGTTGCTACATTATATACTTGTGGGAGCTTAGATGTGATATCCTTAAATAACATCTAGATGTGAATTAGACAAACTGATTTTCTAACGTACCAAGAAAGAAAACTCAAAAACACGCCCCCGCTTCCAGGTCGCGAGAGTAGTCGCGCACACACACATAGACATAGACATGCATATCTGTATTTACATAAAATTCCATTTCCATCTCCATCTCCAATCATATTTGTCCAACTGGCACATTATTTACGTTGTTAATTATATACGTAGCAATATTAACGTACAACATCTCTTGTTTGCGCACGTCCGGACCGCTGCCACGGCCGGCCCTGACCAACCCGAACCCTTTTCATCACCCGCGCGTGCTTCCTGCCCGAAACAGTCAGTGCCGCATTCATGTCCGGCCAGAGCGGACGCGACCTCTCACTGGCGCCGGCATTGAAGCGGCGCGCCGGCCGAGAGAGCGTCGCCCGCGCCGCTTCCGGGTGCACGCGGCTGCTCCGCGTTCAAAGGTCGCAATAGCCGGCTACAACATGCATTTAAAAAGTTCTTGGGAGTCCGTGCTACAGCTAGCTGTCCTCCCCCAACTCGTCAATCTCTTCCAGTAGTGCTAGCACTCCATGGCGTGATCCATCGACAAGTAGGCGGGAAAGTTATCGTATACTCGGTTTGCAGTGAGTGGCTTGCCGAGCGACCGTGTGGGGTCGAGCCGTGGAGGAGGGTGAGACACGAACACGACAGACGTGATTTAAACGTTGGTTTTGCTCGATGGCGCGATCCAACGAAACGAAACGTTGGTTTCTCTCCGTTTCCATTTTTTCTCTGGAAAAACAGAAACTTTCCACTCCATTTTCATTCCTATTCCAAGGTTGCCCCGTTACAATATTCCATCAAATACAAAGGAAAACTAACACGCATGCTGATGCATCTCAATGATTCACAGATCATAGCCAATATTTACTTCACAACTAAAGAAAAAAGTTGTGAGAGCGTGTACGAAAGAAAAACTACTGATGGGGTCACTACGACTTAAACCCTAAACCCTAAACATGATTTAATTTCCTGGACAGGTAGAACCTGTCGAAGGAAAGACGGCTGGCACCCTCGGATCATACGATGCTTTTGTGCAGTTCCACTAAAATCGACCTGAGCATCCTTGATGGCAAAGATATTGAAGAAGTGTGATTAATAATAGTACTGGCACTAGTTCATGAGACATAAACTCATCACAAGTAGAAGCCGGTAGAAGTAGAGAAAGATTGACATGGAGATGGAGCTACGGCAGTGGAGCAAACCGGCTCCAAAAGGAAGATGGACTACCTGGGACGTCGGGCTGTAGCTAGAAGGGCGGTTGGGACGCGGCATCGGCCCATACCGCGGTGACCCCCGATTGGGACGCACTGACTGTGGCCTTTCTCCCTCGCCGATGTCGACCGCGTCTACGCAGAACATTGTTCCCTTCCCCCAGCTGTGGGATTAGGCCCGTGGTTCTATGCTTGTGAAGAGAGCAACCTAAGCAAGCAGGCTTGTAGCTTAGGCTCCTGCTAGTGTATATATAGTGGTTTTCTTTTTCTCCCCATATCAACCATTTTATATTGCATACGTGTCATTCAAGAGTGAAATGATGGTTGCTTCTTCCGACTAACTTACTGTGTGATTTGACTGCTCCTTAGTGGCCCCTACACGTACTCCCCTACGTGTATGCAACAGTCACACGTACACATGGACACAAAAACGCGCGCGACACCCTAATGCATGCATGTCCGAGCACACGACAGAACACACACGGTCACGCTCAAGTGCTCAACCTACACGTGCATGCACACACATACTCAATCAGGGTGAGCTAGTGACCGTATAAACACCGGAAATTATATATATTGAGCGCAATGAGTGTATTATGAAGTCCACTGACCGTACTTTTACAAATATACAGTGACAGACAGTGTATTTATCTTGTTCAAAATTAAGCCATATTAACCGAAGAGGAGGCGGTATGGACTAGCATTACTTTGCTGTGTCCCGTCAACTTGCCGAACGAGGAGAAGGTTGCAGGACGGGAGAAGCTTGCGCGCGGTGGCTCGTAGGACAAGGAGAAACTTTTGACTAACGCAAGCTCTCCCTCGCTTAGGCGGTGGACGTGCAACAGTTAATTCGGTGTCAGATTGCCAGAAGCATACACTATACTACTAGTGCTATTATTGTTCGACTTCCCGAATAGGCGAACAGCCAAGCGCAAAGTTCACTAGTACTACTACTATAGTCTATAAAGGTACGTACTATACTAGTACTAGGAACCGGATGGAGGAGCGTCTGCACTCTTATTATAATTTTAAAATGTGATAAAGCAATCTTCAACACATTTGGTTCTCTTCGAGGGTTCTCGCATGTGATAATGGAAGTTGATTGCATGGAACACTCGCCACAATTCTCGCTTAATTCTGGCTCATATCCTGTTACAAATAGTAGCGCTCGGTAATATTTCCTCTTTTTTTGTTATTCAGCATGTAAACAGGTCGGCAAACCTTGCGGCGCATCTTCGTGCGGACCGTGCTTGCTGCACTTTGAATGTGGCCGAGAGCTGGCTTGATGAAACACCTCGCTTCCTACTTCTTTTTTTGCGGGGTACCTCGCTTTCTAGTGACCAGTGTCTTGGCTGATCATCCTAAGAATGCTTATATATGAATAAAGCTCTCTCATTTACCCGCAAAAAAGATTAAGCCATATTAACCGTCAGAAATGTGTAAAACGTTTGCGATGGCGGATGCATCAAACACGGTTCAGGTTTTAGTTGTGTGTGCGATGAAGGGCATACGGTTCAGTTCAATGAACTTTTTGCGATGAGGAGGAACAAAAGAAACGGGCAGCTAGATGGAGGCGTGTGTGATACACAGCATACGGTTCACTCGGATGAACTGTTTGTGATTAGGCAACACAAAAGAAACGGTCAGCCGGATCAAAGGTGTGTGCGATATACGGCATGCGGTTCACTCGGATGTATTGTTTGCGTTGAGGCATGAGAACAGAAACGGTTCAACTTAACAAGATGTGTGTGATACGCGGCAAACAGGTCTGTAATCAGAAATGTGTCTGAAGACCGATAAGAACACAGACGGTTGCTGCTAATAAGACATGTGTGTTGTGCGATGGGATTGCATACAGAATAACAATATACATATATATATATATAGCCGGTCTATTCTGCTAATATTAGCAGAATAACCATTCTGATAACACTTCCGCACTGCATGCTCAAAGCAAGTGCACATCATTATTTCAACCAAGTGTGCTGCAGTACTCAGGCGAGTGAACTTCCCGTCACAAAAAAACCGCACTCTGTGTTTTTTGGTACCTTTTTTGCTCTAGTTTTTTAACCGTTTGTCGGAACGAGGCGTGTAATATGCCGTTGAAAAGCTATGGACTAGGCGCTACTTTGCCATGTTGAACACTTTTCGAGATTCCTCATGGTTTAAGAGCAGTTTTGAAAATGGTGCGGCCCACGACGAGTGGCAGCGAGCGTTTTTTCGCGATTTCTTCTAAACCGCTCGTTGGAATGAAGCAAATGATACACCGTTGAAAATATATCGTCGGGGCGCATATTTTTCATATCTATTATTTTCTCTAATTCGTTACGGTTGAAGAGCAGTTTCAAATTTACTAAATCACGGAATTTTGTTTTTCAAAAAATTTCAAATTTTCGGTACTGTTTTCGCTCCAGTCTTTTAACCGTTTGTCGAAATGAGGCATATGATATGCCGTTGGAAATCTACGGACGATACGCAACTTTCATATGTTAAAATGTTTTTGAGATTCATTACGGTTATTACTTAATTTTAAAAATCGTGCGCTGACTACGAGAGGCGGCGGCCGTTTTTCGCGAAATTTTTACAAACTGCGGGTCGAAATGATTCAAATTATACGCCGTTGGAAAGATATCGATGAGGCGCAACTTTTTCATATAGAACACTCTCTCCAGTTCCTTACGGTTTGGGAGCAATTTTGATTTTAACGAAATGCGAACACTCTGTTTTTTGCGACACCAAAATCGTCGTATGTATTGCATCAAATAGAAAAAACGGACTTCTTTAGATTATAAACTGCACTTCATCGGACAAACAAGTGCACTGCATGATTTTTTTTGTGAGACGTAAATTTTCCTAAATGAGGTGGAGTGCACTTCATGTCGAGTGTTGGTGAACCGCAAGACTATGAAAAAGTGAACCTCGAGACTACCGTAAACGGGCCGTACTGCATCAGACAGAAAACCGCACTTATTTACACTAAAAACCGCACTTCATTGGACATACAAGTGCACTGCATGATTTTTTTTTTGTGGTAATTAACCAAACGAGGTGGAGTGCACTTCTTTAGACTAAAACCCACACTTCATCAGACGGGCAAGTGCACTACATGACTACATGATTTTTTTTTATGGGACGTAAATTTTACCAAACGAGATGGAGTGCACTTCTTTAGACTAATGCACTTCTTTAGACTAACTGCATGATTTATGTTTTGTGGGACGTAAATTTTTCCAAACGAGGTGGAGTGCACTTCATGTCCACCCTCGAGGCTAGTGTACTGCATTGTTTGTTTTCATCTTCTTTTTACACAGCAAACCACAAGTCTTCATACAAATGAACTACATGAGATTTCTTCAAATAATTACAAACTAAATCTTGCCTTTTTGTATGAACACCCCCAAAACGAAACAAAAATATAGCAAGCTGCCCCAAACATGAGCAGTGAACCTTGAAAGTGAAAAAAATGGACTATCGTTTGAGACAAGTGCACTGCACCTTTTCCTCTAGAACCTAGACGTGCAATTTAACTTTTTATTAGGCTCAACAAATATGTGCAGTGCACTTTATCTTCGTCTTCTCCTGCAAAAATGACTTAACTGAACCGCATTGCACTTAACCTTCTTTACAAACAAAAAAGCAATCCAACTATCAGTGGTACAAGAGCACTCCCGCACTCCCAGAAGCGAATAGCAAAGCGATCACATCCAACCACGAGCTGTCTCGTCGGTGGACTGCAGACCCAGGAGAAGTGTAGTATTGCGCCCAAGCAAAATATGAAAAAGCAGCAAAATTACTGCTGAACTTCAACCGTGCGGTAGCCTCACTGCAGCTTTTGTTGTTGGGGAATTAGAGAACCACCACGCTGTAATCGCCGGTGCCAGGCCACACCCTGTTTCCTGGCGCGGCAGAGCCCGTCCTCGCCTTAGATGGAGCAGCAGGAGAAGGCGCGGCGTGGCCAGCGCCATGGATCTCACGGTGAACTGCAAAACATAATTTAGCGAGCTTCAAAAGGATTGAAATGAAGTACAATCAGGGAGAAAACGCGACCGAGAAGCTTGGCGTGACCGCTCGCCGGTGGCCGAGATCTTTTTGGATCCGCGCTGTGTGTTGTGGAGGAAGGCACACAGAAGATAAAGGGGAGCGGCGGCGCGCCCGGGCCCGCGAAGATGAGCAGTTGCGCACAGCGGCTACGGGGAGGCCGGAGTACACGCCTACAGAACTGCGCATGATGGCGCACTACACCGCAACCATACGGCCGCCGAACCGCTCGCCCAAGTGATTGAACTGAACGTCGCACCGCCGTCCAAGCGAGAATTCACCGGAAGCCATCGGTGCCGTCAGCCGAACTGCAATGCTCCGTTGGTCGAGCTGCACGCCCGTGTGGGCAGAACTGCACGCTCGTAGGCAGAGTCAGCCACGGAGCCTACCGAGCCGCGCCGCTACTGTGAGCCACCGGACACGTGGTCGGCGATGTGGGGCTAACAGGGGCACACCCGCCTGGGGGATCCACGGATCCAGTGGCTACAGGCGCGGTGGAGGCCGGATCCGACAGTCGCCGGCGGCCACGACCACTGGAGGTGCCGGCGAGAAGTAGGGGGCAGGGGCGCCATGGCTGCTCTCGGGGGCAGAGGCGCCAGATCCAGGCACCCGAAGTCCCTACACGGGGCAATGGAGGTGGGATGCGCCGGATCTCGCCGGATCTGACAGGGCGGCGGCGGTTGTAGGTAGCCGGGCCGCCGCGGGGTGGGGAGCAGTGCGACGCATGCACGAGTTGGGGAGGTCGCCGCGTTTGGCGCTTGATGGGCAGAGGGAGAGAAGAAGGCATGAGGGCTAGGGGAGGGCCTCGGGTGCGCTGGCCAGCGGGAGGAAGAGGAGGCATTCGGTGGGGTGGGGTGGGTCGGGCAAGGAGGGAGATAGGTAGGTGGATGTTGGGGTCTTGGGGATCCAGTGGTTGCGCCGGCCAGCGGCGCCGAAGAAGGAAAGAGGAGCGCCGGCGGCGGGAGGCAGGGTGGCGCACGACGGGGCCAGCGGCGGGAGTGGGAGAGGTGGCCAGGTGGGGGCGCTGCAGGGAGGGAGAGGAGGCATGGCGGATCTAGGTGGGTGGTTGGTGGAGGCGTCGAGGGGAGGAAGAAGAGAAATTGAGGCTGGGATGGGAGGATGGTGGGTGGGGGGGTTGTGTGGGGATTACGGGAGGTGGGGTGGGGTTTGTGTTTTTGTTTTTTCTGTCGGGTGGGCGGCGCGGTTCGTTTGGTGTTATCAGAATAATCCTACTGTTAGCAGAATAAGACTCGAGGGTGTTATCATAAAAGGACATGGTTGCATAACCAAATTAAACATCCACTAACATAGGTGGCTACTACAATCATGGCATTTGCACACATCAAAGTAAACTATTACATGCATAATTACATAGGTGGCTACTATACACATGACATTTCCACACACATCAATAAAGTAAATTATATATTACATGCATGATTAACTAGCATAAACGATCATCTGATCATCATCTACTTCTTGTGACGTTTGCTCTTCTTGTGGCTCGATCCGGGCTCGTCGATTTGGGTAACGAGGCACTTCCTCATGTCAACGATCCGCCTGCGCATCTCGTAGCATGTGTACACGCTCTTGGCCGCGAACCTGAGGTGAGGTTCATCCAGTTGCCGCATCCAGGCCTTGTGCTAGGATACGGGACTTGTTCTCTGGGCATCCTGCTTCATCTTTTCGTAGTAGGGGTCGATGATGGCCGAGGTGAGTTCGACCAGGGAGTCCTGCTTCGTGCTGCCCCGGACCCTGTAGTGGTCACGGATTTCGACAAGGTTCTTGCAGGCCAAGCCCGTAACACTGAGCGCTTTTACATCGTCTTCGGTATCCACCGTGGCGAACTTGTAGTCGGTGCTGTTGACAAACGTCTTGAAACAGTCGCAAGGCTCTGTGGCCATGCAGTAGTGGTAGATGAGGACATGATGGCGCACACACAACTGGGCGACGGCAACCTTTTGATCTATGCCGGGACGACCAGCGGTGTACTGGAGGTCGATGTCGACCACCTTGTACTTGTCTCCAGCAAGCAACTGCTCAACGCTGTTGATGTAGTCGTCCACCACGGCCGGGTCGATGGTGTACACCACCGAGAGATCCGTCTCCCTCGCGTGGGTCTCCACTCTATGCTCGCCGAACTCCATTGGAGCGCCGCCGAACATCCCCTCTCTATGTGTCGTCGTGGGTGTGCTTGTTGTGTTGTGGGGCGCGATCGAAAGGTTGAAGAGACTAAGGTTATAATGGCCGCGGGAATTAAAGGGGAAGCCGGACGGCCAGGAATATCGGCAGGCCCTGATGGCAGTTCTAATTTTCAGCGCGTAACTCCCTCGTGCCGCACGTAACTGCATCGCGTGGCAACGCGCGCGGCACAACCGCATGCATATGGGCCCCCGACGTGATCGTGCGCACGCCCAACCGCTGGCAGAGCGCGCGCGAAGGGACGTGAGCAGAGCGCTGCGCGGTCGCCTCAAGGAAAAGCTGTCCACAAGCCGAGTGCGCCGACGGACGTGAGCAGAGCGCGCCAACGGACACGACAGAGCGCGTCGCGGCGCCTAACGGTGAGCACAGCGCGCTGCGGCGCCTAACGGTGAGCAGAGCTTGCCGAGGGACGCGAGCAGAGTACGGCACGGTGATACGTGGCAAATAAGACGAACTGTACGAGCTATATCGGAGACATCAAGCACGAATCATATTAGAGTTGCGTGTGCGACACGTGGCAGACAGTTGATCCATCAGAGCTGTTTGTGATGGATTAAGCTGTGTGTGTTGCGGGCAAACGCCTGCTGGTGTATAACCTTAAATTTAACCAAAAAAGTGTTAATGCATGTTACAAAAATGTATAGCTGGAAACTATGTTCAAATACGACTCCAACGATATAATCTATGGCGACATGCATTCGTATTTTATTAGTTAAATCCTACTTATAAACCAGGACGGGGTATAGTAGGTAATTAAATCGTAAACATTTTTTTATTAACTGTATGTGTACATGTCCTCTCGTCCTCCTCTCGCACGTCTTGTCACCCCGCTGCCGCAGACGGCTTACAGCGCAAGCTTGCGCAGCGCGCGGGGGCGTTCTTTCGGCCAAACGGTGGCGCCAATGAATCGTCGGTGAGCCCATTCCCACGCAAGCTTCCCGCCGGACTCGGTGAAATCCCCCAAAATCCCAATGCTTACCGGCCTGCTATAAAAACCCTCACGGCTGGCGAGTCCTGCGTCGCATTTTCCCCTCCCTCCCTGTAGCTTATCTCGTCTACTTCTCCCACAATCGCCAATGGCACCGGTCCGTCGTCGTCGCTAAGCCACTCTGCCGTCATCAGAGGACAGCTCCAGCTGGGAGCCTACACCGCGGCGGCGGCGCAGTCCCCAGCGTAGTGTAGTGCGCGTGGCATCCCTGTTGGGTGTGCGTGGAACACCCACCACACGCTCCGCCGCCGCTGCCCGTCGACAGCTGTTGCCGGCCGCCGTTGCCGCCACACCACCATCGAAAGCCAGGGCCATCTCCCGCTCTGTCGCCGCGACCCGAAGGCGGGAGGTGGCCATCGTGGTCGCCACCCCACTGCCGGCCACTGTGGCCATCACCCGCTCCGCCACCGCGGCCCGAAGGCGGGAGGTGGTGGTCGTGGCCGCCACCCCATCGTCGGCCACCGTGGCCGCCAGCCCACCGTCGACCGCCGGGATCATCACCCGCTCCGCCACTGCCGCCCGAAGGAGGGAGGCGGAGGTGGAGGACTGCATGTGCGTCAGCGACCTTGCACGCTACATCGAGTTCCTGCGGGAGGAGGAGGAGTGCCTCGTCGAGCACGCAAAGAGCCTTACCGCAGCCATGGCCGCAGCACACGCCGACGCAGAGGCGAGGAATCAGGAGATCTACGAGCAGTCCGGCCGCTTCGAGAGGGATCGTCTGGAGCGGCAGTGGGCGTTCGAGCTGGAGACCTTCGCTGAACGTGCAAAAGCGGAAGGCATCGTATTGCATTTCTCCGGCTCGTCGGTAGGCTCCTCCTCCTCCTCTGCCTCTCACTGAGCACGCTCGGCAGAGGAGAGGCTACCGGAAGTAGCACAAAGCCCCTCCGTGGAGTAGTATTTAGGGGCTATTTTGTTCAGTTCATCTAACTATAGATGTGTGGTCGAACTGTACAACATACTTAAAATTAGCTAGTATATATAGTTGAACTAGCTATTTCAGTACGTGGTTGGCAACAATTGGGGAGAGGTTTGGTCGGTTCAGCTGTCGAGTTGAACTGTTTGTATAAATTAAGAACGACTGCTTAATATGAATGAAATCTATGCTTAATTACTGAATTTTAGTTGCAAAAATTACATAGTGCTAATGATTTCTAGCTGCATATTTGACAAATCGCAGTGTTACAAGGATTGACAAATGACAACGTTACTAGATCAACAAATGTAAATCTTTCCAGTTTGACAAATGGCAACATACCAAATATAACAGATGCAAAGCTTACCAAATTGTTTGTACGTGGTTGCACACGGGTCATCCAGAACAACCGTTTGCATTGAAGGGATGCACAAATCCTGCGCTGCTCTCACTTTGCATACGGGTGTTCTATCTAAATCGTTTGCGATCAAGAGCTACAGAAATCCTGCCCGGGATCATCACTAAATAAAGTCATGACCTCTCCAAATCCACTTTCATCAATATAATCATCATATATAGGAGGCATGCTATCATCATAATATATTTTCTCATCAAAACTTGGGGGACTAAAAATATCATCTTCATAAAACATAGCATCCCCAAGCTTGTGGCTTTGCATATCATTAGCATCATGGGTATTCAAAGAATTCATACTAACAACATTGCAATCATGCTCATCATTCAAATATTTAGTGCCAAACATTCTAATGCATTCTTCTTCTAGCACTTGAGCACAATTATCGGAATCCTTATTTTCACTAAAGACATTAAAAAGATGAAGCATATGAGGCATCCTCAATTCTATTTCTTTGTAGTTTTCTTTTATAGACTAAACTAGTGATAAAACAAGAAACTAAAAAATTCGATTGCAAGATCTAAAGATATACCTTCAAGCACTCACCTCCCCGGCAACGGCGCCAGAAAAGAGCTCAGTTGACGGGATGTGAGTGCCTCTTACCTAGCCTCCCCGGCAACGGCGCCAGAAAAGAGCTTGATGTCTACTACACAACCTTCTTCTTGTAGACGTTGTTGGGCCTCCAAGTGCAGAGGTTTGTAGGACAGTAGCAAATTTCCCTCAAGTGGATGACCTAAGGTTTATCAATACGTGGGAGGAGTAGGATGAAGATGGTCTCTCTCAAACAACCCTGCAACCAAATAACAAAGAGTCTCTTGTGTTCCCAACACACCCAATACAATGGTAATTTGTATAGGTGCACTAGTTCGGCGAAGAGATGGTGATACAAGTGCAATATGGATGGTAGATATAGGTTTTTGTAATCTGAAAATATAAAAACAGCAAGGTAACTAATGACAAAAGTGAGCGTAAACGGTATTGCAATGCTAGGAAACAAGGCCTAGGGTTCATACTTTCACTAGTGCAAGTTCTCTCAACAATAATAACATAGTTGGATCATATAACTATCCCTCGACATGCAACAAAGAGTCACTCCAAAGTCACTAATAGCGGAGAACAAATGAAGAGATTATGGTAGGGTACGAAACCACCTCAAAGTTATTCTTTCCGATCAATCCATTGGGCTATTCCTATAAGTGTCACAAACAGCCCTAGAGTTCGTAGTAAAATAACACCTTAAGACACACATCAACCAAAACCCTAATGTCACCTAGATACTCCAATGTCACCTCAAGTATCCGTGGGTATGATTATACGATATGCATCACACAATCTCAGATTCATCTATTCAACCAACACATAGAACCTCAAAGAGTGCCCCAAAGTTTCTACCGGAGAATCAAGACGAAAACGTGTGCCAACCCTTATGCATAGGTTCATGGGCGGAACCCGCAAGTTGATCACCAAAACATACATCAAGTGGATCAATAGAATACCCCATTGTCACCACGGGTATCCCACGCAAGACATACATCAAGAGTTCCCAAATCATTAAAAGACTCAATCCGATAAGATAACTTCAAAGGGGAAACTCAATCCATTACAAGAGAGTAGAGGGGGAGAAACATCATAAGATCCAACTATAATAGCAAAGCTCGCGATACATCAAGATCGTACCACCTCAAGAACACGAGAGAGAGGGATCAAACACATAGCTACTGGTACATACCCTCAGCCCCGAGGGTGAACTACTCCCTCCTCGTCATGGAGAGCGTTGGGATGATGAAGATGGCCACCGGTGAGGGTTCCCCCCTCCGGCAGGGTGCCGGAACAGGGTCCCGATTGGTTTTTGGTGGCTACAGAGGCTTGCGGCGGCGGAACTCCCGATCTATTCTGTTCCCCGAAGGTTTTTGGGTATATTGGTATATATAGAAGGAAGAAATATGTCAGGGGAGCCACGAGGGGCCCACGAGGGTGGAGGGCGCGCCCAGGGGGGTGGGCGCGCCCCCCTGCCTCGTGCCTTCCTCGTTGATTCCCTAACGTGCACTCCAAGTCCCCTGGATTTCTTCCGTTCCAAAAATAACTTTCCCGAAGGTTTCATTCCATTTGGACTCCGTTTGATATTCCTTTTCTGCGAAACACTGAAACAAGGGAAAAAACAGAAACTGGCACTGGGCTCTGGGTTAATAAGTTAGTCCCAAAAATAATATAAAAGTGCATAGTAAAGCCCATTAAACATCCAAGATGGATAATATAATAGCATGAATACTTCATAAATTATAGATACGTTGGAGACGTATCAGCATCCCCAAGCTTAATTCCTGCTCGTCCTCGAGTAGGTAAATGATAAAAGAAATAATTTATGAAGTATGAATGCTAGCAGGTCCATAAGTTTGATCAATGATAATTTCAATCACCTTTTCTAGCATCATTATATGTCATAACAGTAGCTCATATCATAAAACTTTGCATGAT
This sequence comes from Triticum aestivum, assembly GCF_018294505.1. Taxonomy (NCBI): domain Eukaryota; kingdom Viridiplantae; phylum Streptophyta; class Magnoliopsida; order Poales; family Poaceae; genus Triticum; species Triticum aestivum. Next base: position 264,317,703 of record NC_057796.1, on the reverse strand, counting down.
CAAGTAACAAAACTATTCACATGTTAAAGTATAGATCATAAACTTTCTTGAAAACTAACAAACCGTGTTATTAGTCATCAAACAGTTACAATTCATCTTATTTTCAGGAAGAGTCTATGTCAGAGCTTTGATTCAGCAAACTTCACATACTCAACTATCATATAGTCTTCCATGATTGCTACCACTCAAAGCATATTTTTAGAACAAATAGTATTCATCGAACACAGAGAAAGATAGGGGCTTAATGTTTCGCCTCCCAACCTTTTACCTCAAGGGTAATGTCAACAGTAATAATTCATGCTCAAATATATTTGAATGGCCATATATGCCTAGATCTTTCCATCACATGATGCTTGCCAACTAAAGAGTAGGCTGGAATGAGAAGGAATACTACTGACTCTTGCATAAAAGTAAAAGATAGGCCCTTCGCAGAGGGAAGCAGGGATTTGCAGAGGTGCCAGAGCTCAAAGGAAAAACAGAGATGAAAATAATTTTGAGAGGTATGCTTTCATTGTCAACATAACGACCAAGATTTCCCAATATCTTCCATACTACATACATTATAGGCGGTTCCCAAACAGAAAGGTAAAGATTTTTACTCCCCCTCCACCAACAATCATCAATCCATGGCTTGCCCGAAACAACGGGTGCCTCCAACTAACATCAATCCTGGGGGAGTTTTGTTTGCAATTATATTTGATTTGATTTCGATCTTTTGATCATGGGACTGGGCATCCCAGTTACCAGCCATTTTCTCGTGAATGATGAGCAGAGTCCACTCATCGTGAGAATAACCCACCTAGCATGGAAGATACTGACAACCCCTAGTATCTACATGAGCGATCCGGGCATACAAAACAGATTATTATTTGAAGGTTTAGAGTTTGGCACATGCAAATTTACTTGGAACGGCAGGTAAATACCGCATATAGGTAGATATGGTAGACACTCATGGAAGAAACTTGGCTCAAGGATTTTGGATGCACAAGCAGTATTCCCGCTTAGTACAGAAATTTAGGCTAGCAAAAGATTCTAAATAGCAAGCACCACATGTTAGAGGATCCATAACAATATAACTTCTATACAAATATACCCAAGCACAACTCACTATGTTGTCTTCCTTGTCCAACTTCAACTAATTTGCTCAGGTTTGAAAATAATTAATGGGGCTCACAATCATAGAAGATGTCCAAGATAGTATTATATGTGAAATCTCTCTTCCTTCAATATTCTTTCATGAATTGTTCAAGTGACCAGTACAATGTTTGCTAACCTTCAATAAATTTACCACCTCTACTTCTTATATGTGAAGGCATTACTCCCCATGGGAAAGGCATATGAAACATATATAATTTCAGATTTATGATATTCAAATCATTCAACCATTTACTCATAGGATATAAGTGAAGCACACGAGTAAATGACAAACTACTCCAAAAAGATATAAGTGAAGATCAATGAGTAGTTAAATAATTATGTAGCTATCTGAAGACTCTCTCTCATTTAAGAATTTCAGATCTTGGTATTTTATTCAAGCATCAAGCAAAGCTAAAGAAAATAAAATGACGCTCCAAGCAAAACACATATCATGTGGTGAATAAAAATATAGCTCCAAGTAAAGTTACCGATGAACGAAGACGAAAGAGGGGATGCCATCTGGGGCATCCCCAAGCTTAGACGCTTGGTTATCCTTGAATATTACCTTGGGGTGCCTTGGGCATCCCCAAGCTTAGGCTCTTGCCACTCCATATTCCATAGTCCATCGAATCTTTACCCGAAACTTGAAAACTTCACAACACAAAACTTAACAGAAAACTCGTAAGCTCCGTTAGTATAAGAAAATAAATCACCACTTAGGTACTGTAATGAACTCATTCTTTATTTGTATTGGTGTTAAACCTACTGTATTCCAACTTCTCTATGGTTTATAAACTATTTTACTAGCCATAGATTCATCAAAATAAGCAAGCAACACAATGAAAACAGAATCTGTCAAAAACAGAACAGTCTGTAGTAATCTGTATCAAACGTATACTTCTGGAACTCCAAAAATTCTAAAATAAATTGGTGGACCTGAGGAATTTGTCTAGTAATCATCTTCAAAACTAATCAACTAAATATCACTCTCCAGTAAAAAGTTGAAGCAAATCTCGTGAGCGCTAAAGTTTCTGTTTTTTACAGCATGATCATAAAGACTTCACCCAAGTCTTCCCAAAGGTTCTACTTGGCACAAACACTAATTAAAACATAAAACCACATCTAAACAGAAGCTAGAAGGATTATTTATTACTAAACAGAACCAAAAAGCAAGAAACTAAAATAAAATTGGGTTGCCTCCCAACAAGCGCTATCGTTTAACGCCCCTAGCTAGGCATGATGATTTCAATGATGCTCACATAAAAGATAGGAATTGAAACATAAAGAGAGCATCATGAAGAATATGTCTAGCACATTTAAGTCTAACCCACTTCCTATGCATAGGGATTTTGTGAGCAAACTTATGGGAACAATAATCAACTAGCATAGGAAGGCAAAACAAGCATAACTTCAAAACTTTAAGCACATAGAGAGGAAACTTGATATTATTGCAATTCCTACAAGCATATATTCCTCCCTCATAATAATTTTCAGTAGCATCATGAATGAATTCAACCATATAACCATCACATAAAGCATTATTTTTATGATGCACAAGCATAGAATTTTTATTACTCTCCACATAAGCAAACTTCTTCTCATGAATAGTAATGGGAGCAAACTCAACAAAATAACTATCATGTGAGGCATAATCCAATTGAAAATTAAAATCATGATGACACGTTTCATGGTTATCATTATTCTTTATAGCATACATGTCATCACAATAATCATCATAGATAGCAACTTTGTTCTCATAATCAATTGGAACCTCTTCCGAAATAGTGGATTCATCACTAAATAAAGTCATGACCTCTCCAAATCCACTTTCATAATTATCACAATTTATATGCACTGGAGCATGCACATGTAGTTCAAATTTGAATTATGCACATAAATGCATTGAAAACTCAGTTAATGCATAAAAATGTCCAAACGAACCCCGAAAAATCACAAAAATTCACACAACACTCCTGTTGTTCTATGTTGACACGAGAAAAAAACTTGAAAGCAATTAGAGGCAATGGATATCATTTCGTCCCCAAAGGTGGGACGTTCCCTACCGAAAACCATCATGCTTGTTGTGAGAAGCTCCGGTTTGTGAGATGCATATATCCAAACCTGCCCCAAATGGGACAAAATTTGTACCACGGCATGTTGATGCCGCTCCATGATAGCATGCCAAGTTTCATGAATTTCAGACGAGTTTTGGATTTACTAGAATTTAAAAACCAGGCATCTCAATGTTTTGCCGGCAATCAACGGTGCCCTGGTGTTTGAAATTCATTCTCATTTCTTGCATGGGACCTAAGCATGCACCCAAGGACACAGATTTGATTTTTCAACGAATTTATATTCACTGGAGCATGCACATGTAGTTCAAATTTGAATTATGCACATAAATGCATTGAAAACTCAGTTAATGCATAAAAATGTCCAAACGAACCCCGAAAAATCATAAAAATTCACACAACACTCCTGTTGTTCTATGTTGACACGAGAAAAAAATGAAAGCAATAAGAGGCAATGGATATCGTTTCGTCCCCAAAGGTGGGACATTCCCTACCAAAAACCATCATGCTTGTTGTGAGAAGCTCCGGTTTGTGAGAATAATATACCCAAACCTGCCCCAAATGGGACAAAATTTGTACCACGACATGTTGATGCCGCTCCATGATAGCATGCCAAGTTTCATGAATTTCAGACGAGTTTTGGATTTACTAGAATTTAAAAACCAGTCATCTCAATGTTTTGCCGGCAATCAACGGTGCCCTGGTGTTTGAAGTTCATTCCCATTTCTTGCATGGGACCTAAGCATGCACCCAAGGACACAGATTTGATTTTTCAACCAATTTATATGCACTCGAGCATGCGCATGTAGTTCAAATTTGAATTATGCACATAAATGCATTGAAAACTCAGTTAATTCATAAACATGTCCAAACGAACCCCGAAAAATCACAAAAATTCACACAACACTCTTGTTGTTCTATGTTGACATGAGAAAAAAACATGAAAGCAATTAGAGACAATGGATATCGTTTCGTCCCCAAAGGTGGGACGTTCCCTACCGAAAACCATCATGCTTGTTGTGAGAAGCTCCGGTTTGTGAGAACCATATACCCAAACCTGCCCCAAATGGGACAAAATTTGTACCACGACATGTTGATGCCGCTACATGATAGCATGCCAAGTTTCATGAATTTCAGACGAGTTTTGGATTTACTAGAATTTAAAAACCAGGCATCTCAATGTTTTGCCGGCAATCAACGGTGCCCTGGTGTTTGAAATTCATTCCCATTTCTTGCATGGGACCTAAGCATGCACCCAAGGACACAGATTTGATTTTTCAACCAATTTATATGCACTGGAGCATGCACATGTAGTTCAAATTTGAATTACGCACATAAATGCATTGAGAACTCAGTTAATGCATAAAAATGTCCAAACGAACCCCGAAAAATCACAAAAATTCACACAACACTCTTGTTGTTATATGTTGACACGAGAAAAAATTGAAAGCAATAAGAGGCAATGGATATCGTTTCGTCCCCAAAGGTGGGACGTTCCCTACCGAAAACCATCATGCTTGTTGTGAGAAGCTCCGGTTTGTGAGAAGCATATACCCAAACCTGCCCCAAATGGGACAAATTTTGTACCACGGCATGTTGATTCCGTTCCATGATAGCATGCCAAGTTTCATGAATTTCAGACGAGTTTTGGATTTACTAGAATTTAAAAACCAAGCATCTCAATGTTTTGCCAGCAATCAACGGTGCCCTGGTGTTTGAAATTCATTCCCATTTCTTGCATGGGACCTAAGCATGCACCCAAGGACAAAGATTTGATTTTTCAATGAATTTATATGCACTGGAGCATGTGCATGTAGTTCAAATTTGAATTATGCACATAAATGCATTGAAAACTCACTTAATGCATAAAAATGTCCAAACGAACCCTGAATAATTCCAATTCTTTTATGGTCACTGCAGATGAAAGGTCTAGCAATTCAAACACCGTCCATGGCCGCTGTGACCCCATTATGTAATTCAAATCAAGACCAAAAATCAAGTAGATCCCACACAGTTTATTATAACCAACCGTGTGAGATGCAGCACAAAATATCTTCGGACCGTGTCTGAATAAGGGACCGTGTCTGATGACACTTTGCGCGCCAGTTTTTTGGCTAAAGTGATTCCAAATTTTCGGCTTCCACGGAAATATCTACTTCCCCGCCCCCTCCCCCTTACCAAAAGCCACATTCCCCTTTTTCCGCCTTTCTTTCCAAGTTGAAACCTTCACTCCTTGCTTGCAGCGCCGCTGCCTCCTCGCCGGCGACCCTCCTTCATGCTCCTCGGCCTCGCCTATCCAGGCAGGTAATCCACACCCGACCCCCATCCTCCTCCTCCTTCCACATCCCACATGTCCCTACCACCGGCGCGAGCGCGACACCTTCCACCCAAATCACCGACCCCTCCACCAAATAAGCGGCGGCCTAAGTCATGGTGCACGCAGTATAGTCAGGACCTCAAGGAGCATTTGGCAGCGGAGAAGCAAATCGCAGCCGCACGCGCGGATGAGGTCGCAATGGCTGCCATTCGTGCCGACCCCCAGATCTTCAAGGAGCACCTTGCCATTTGCTAGCTACGCCGGTTAAGCATGCTCGGTTTACCCGTTGCGTGTGCTGCTCCTGCCTTTCCTTCACAAATTCTAGTGAATTGTGCTATCTAATTTTACCATGCAATCTGTTGCTCTAGTGTATATGTTCTATATGTCGTGCATTGTGGTGCTCACTTATTAACTGTTTTGTTAAGTAGTTGTCATCTTCAGTTAACTGTTTGGTTCAATTCTGCAAATGTGATGTTCAATTCTTCAGGCTGCAATTTTGTATTGTCTTCCATGTGAGAAATAAATCGAATTTATCTTTACAAAATTGTGGGTGCATTCTGTTATTGTATACCATGTGAGGAATAAATTGAATTTGGCTGTAGTAAATACATGAGAAACAAATACAATTGCTACAATTGGCTGTAGTTAACTGTTTGGTTAACTGTCTGATCTTCTATTAGGAGTATGTTATATTGTGAATGTGGTGCTCAGTTAATGTTTGGTTCATTTGTCGTGGTGTTTAGTTAACTGCTTGGTTCAATTCTGCAATACGATGTCCAATTGTCGTGGGTAGAATTTTGTATTGTTGTGCATGTGAGGAATAAATCGAATTTGGCTGCACTTAATACATGAGAAACATATACAAGTGCTATATTTCCTAGTTCTTAATCATGCTTGGTTTGGATAAATGGCTTTTCCGTGTGGCTTCAATTAATCTGATGAATCTGCAGTGTGATTATTTTTCATCAACATATTTTACTGATAGCATGCGAACCCTTACTTAACCTGATGACTAACTACCTTATATGTGTTGCAGGGAAACAATGGGAAGCACTGAGGTTTACAATCGAGGTTAGCACGTGCATGGTCCGTTGTCTAATAGCACATTATTGTGCAATTGCAGGAACCATTCTAATATTTAGGTTTTTAACAATTTGGTCTTGCACATGTAGGTCCTGCTGTCAGAGGTTTTGACCCACTGTTCGACCCTTTTTGCAAATGGGGAAATGAGTTGTCCATGAATATCAGTCAAGTCAAGAAACTCAGAAAGATTATTAGGATAAAGAAATTAGCAACAAAAAACAACAAGATCTTTGTCTGCACAATGAAGAAGACATTAGTTTACTACAGGATGGTACTAACTATTATACCTTGCCTTTTTTATTCCTTTGCCCCATTTCCAATATAGAGAAGAAATTTATGCACATCCTTGTTTCCATGCCTTTCTAAAGTAGTTCACTGATGATTACCTCTCAAACCACATGTATGGTCAGGAGGCAAGGAAGGTATTCATACAACACCCATGGTTCAATATTGAACTGTTCCTGAAGAGGACGAAGGATGGACGGTCAATCATCCACAGGCACTGGCCTAAAGTTACAAAGACCTTCAACATCAATGAAGGCTCAATATTCGCCTTCTGCTTCAGCAGTTTTCCAGATGAGATACATCTGTCTATGCCGTCTATGATGCTAATTTCGAAAGTTTATAGATGTTGCATGTGAAACTTGGTCCTGGTGTAGTTGTGTAATGGGGTAGCTGAGTGCTGAAGCTATATGATGTTGTACTCTGATGTATTTCAATTATGAAAATGAAATATATTGTGTTTAATATGAACTGTCAATTAGATTAATAAATGGATTATGAATAATCGGATAATTAGCCTGCTAATTGGGTTTTGCTATTGCAAACGGTTATTGAAAAAATACCGTGGGCGATGACCTCAGGCAACGCACACAGTTTCTAGGAATAAACCGTGTTGGATCAATGAACAATCACACACGACTTTCTCTTGAAAACTGTTTATGTTAGGCCACCTTGCGGAAACGTTTACCACATGAAAATTGTGTGTGATGGACAGCCTTTGCCACACAGTTTCTTCCACGGACCGTGTGTGATATATTCAATAATGCAAGCGATTTAACAGGAAAATTGTGTGTGATGTACCAGTAAACGGAAACGTTTTCCTTGGAGCGACTGTGTGGGATGTACATACGAATGGAAACGTTTAGCGGGGACTGACTGTGTGGGATGTACTTGCGACCGGAAACAATTTCGTCGTATAATTGTATTTTTTTTAGCTCCACTGTACGTATTTCCGTATTTGAGCGCTCGCCGGTCGCACACGACCTCATTTTGCCGAACGTGTGTGCAAGGAGGGCATATCCCTGACGGTTTCTAGGTAGTGTGGGAAGGACCCCCCTATCGCCCACACTCACTTGGCGACGGTTCCAAATGCCATCACGGAAAGGGGTTAAAAACTGTTTGTTTAGGAGCTCGCTGTACTAGTGTGCATCTTATTTTGCTTAGTACGGCGGTAGCATTATAAGATGGCCCCTTACTAAATTTCAAGGTATAAATGTTCTCCCTGAGTATGCACCATTGCTACAGTTCGTTGTGCCGAGACACCACGTGATGATCGGGTGTGATAAGCTCTATGTTCACATACAACGGGTGCAAGCCAGTTTTGCACATGCAAAATACTCGGGTTAAACTTGACGAGCCTAACATATGCAGATATGGCCTCGGAACACTGAGACAGAAAGGTCGAACATGACTCATATAGTAGATATGATCAACATAGAGATGTTCACCATTGAAAACTACTCCATCTCACGTGATGATCGGACATGGTTTAGTTGATATGGATCACGTGATCATTTAGATGACTAGAGGGATGTCTATCTAAGTGGGAGTTCTTAAGTAATATGATTAATTGAACTTTAATTTATCATGAACTTAGTACCTGATAGTTTTTGCATATCTATGTTGTTGTAGATCAATGGCTCGTGCTACCGTTCCCTTGAATTTTAATGCGTTCCTAGAGAAAGCTAACTTGAAAGATAATGGTAGAAACTACACGGACTGGATCCGTAACTTGAGGATTATCCTCATTGCTGCACAGAAGAATTACGTCCTAGAAGCACCGCTAGGTGCAAGACTCATTGCAAGAGCAACTCTGGACGTTATGCACGTCTGGCAGTCGCGTGTTGATGACTACTCGATAGTTTAGTATGCCATGCTTTGCGGCTTAGAATCGGGACTTCAAAGACGTTTTGAACGTCATGGAGCATATGAGATGTTGCAGGAGTTGAAGTTAATATTTCAAGTAAATGCCCGAGTTGAGAGATATGAAGTCTCCAACAAGTTCTATAGCTGCAAAATGGAGGAGAATAGTTCTGTCAGTGAACACATACTCAGAATGTCTGGGTACCATAACCACTTGACTCAGCTGGGAGTTAATCTTCCTAATGATAGTGTCATTAACAGAGTTCTTCAATCACTGCCACCAAGCTATAAAAGCTTCGTGATGAACTATAATATGCAAGGGATGGATAAGACAATTCCCGAGCTCTTCGCAATGCTAAAGGCTGCGGAGGTAGAAATCAAGAAGGAGCATCAAGTGTTGGTGGTTAACAAGACCACTAGTTTCAAGAAAAAGGGCAAAGGGAAGAAGGGGAACTTCAAGAAGAACGGCAAGCAAGTTGCTGCTCAAGTGAAGAAGCCCAAGTCTGGACCTAAGCTTGAGACTGAGTGCTTCTACTACAAAGGGACTGGTTACTGGAAGTGGAACTGCCCCAAGTATTTGGCGGATAAGAAGGATGGCAAAGTGAAAGGTATATTTGATATACACGTTATTGATGTGTACCCTACTAATGCTCGTAGCAGCGCCTGGGTATTTGATACTGGTTTTGTTGCTCATATTTGCAACTCGAAACAGGGGCTACGGATTAAACGAAGATTGGCTAAGGACAAGGTGATGATGCGCGTGGGAAATGGTTCCAAAGTCGATGTGATCGTCGTCGGCATGCTACCTCTACATCTACCTTCGGGATTAGTTATTCATTTAAACCAGAGAATAATGGTTGTTCTATTTATATGAGTAATATCTTTTATGGTCATGCACCCTTGATGGGTGGTCTATTTTTATCGAATCTCGATTGTAGTGATACACATATTCATAATATTGAAGCCAAAAGATGCAAAGTTAATAATGATAGTGCAACTTATTTGTGGCACTGCCGTTTAGGTCATATTGGTGTAAAGCGCATGAAGAAACTCCATGCTGATGGGCTTTGGGAATCACTTGATTATGAATCACTTGATGCTTGCGAACCATGCCTCATGGGCAAGATGACTAAGACTCCGTTCTCCGGAACAATGGAGCGAGCAACTGACTTGTTGGAAATAATACATACGTGTTGCTAAGTGTTAGTAACTCGAAATAAAAGCTGCGGAATAAACGGAGACTAGCTAAAAGTGAGATGACGATATGTGTTGGAAGTGTTTCCAAGGTTGATGTGATCAAGCATCGCATGCTCCCTCTACCATCAAGATTGGTGTTAAATCTAAATAATTGTTATTTGGTGTTTGCGTTGAGCATAGACATGATTGGATTATGTTTATCGCAATACGGTTATTCATTTAAGGAGAATAATGGTTACTCTGTCCATTTGAATAATACCTTCAATGGTCTTGCACCTAAAATGAATGGTTTATTGAATCTCGATCGTAGTGATACACATGTTCATGCCAAAAGATATAAGATAGTAATGATAGTACCACATACTTGTGGCACTGCCACTTGAGTCATATTGGTATAAAACGCATGAAGAAGCTCCATGTTGATGGATCTTTGGACTCACTCGTTTTTGAAAAGATTGAGACATGCGAACCATGTCTATTAGTATATATGCATGAAGAAAGTCCATACAGATGGATCGTTTGGACTCACTTGATTTTGAATCACTTGAGACATGCAAATCATACCACATGGGCAAGATGACTGAAAGGCCTCGTTTTTAGTAAGATGGAACAAGAAAGCAACTTGTTGGAAGTAATACATTTTGATGTGTGCAGTCCAATGAGTGCTGAGGCATGCAGTGGATATCGTTATGTTCTTGCTTCACAGATGATATGAGTAGATGCTCAGTATATTTACTTGATAAAACACAAGTCTGAATTATTGAAAGGTTCAAGTAATTTCAGAGTGAAGTTGAAGATCGTCGTGACAAGAGGATAAAATGTCTGTGATATGATCATAGAGATGAATATCTGAGTTACGAGTTTGGCACACAATTAAGAAATTGTGGAAATTGTTTCACGACTAATACCGCCTGGAACACCATAGTGTGATGGTGTGTCCGAACATCATAACTGCACCCTATTGGATATGGTGCATACCATGATGTCTCTTATCGAATTACACTATCGTTTATGGGTTAGGCATTAGAGACAACCGCATTCACTTTAAATAGGGCACCACGCAATTCCGTTGAGACGACACCGTATGAACTATGGTTTAGAGAAACCTAAGCTATCGTTTCTTAAAAGTTTGGGGCTGCGACGCTTATGTGGAAAAGTTTCAGGCTGATAAGCTCGAACCCAAAGCGGATAAATGCATCTTCATAGAATACCCAAAACAGTTGGGTATACCTCCTATTTCAGATCCGGAAGCAAAGTGATTGTTTCTAGAAACAGGTCCTTTCTCGAGGAAAAGTTTCTCTCGAAAGAATTGAGTGGGAGGATGGTGGAGACTTGATGAGGTTATTGAACCATGACTTCAACTAGTGTGTAGCAGGGCACAGGAAGTTGTTCCTGTGGCACCTACACCAATTGAAGTGGAAGCTTATGATAGTGATCATGAAACTTCGGATCAAGTCACTACCAAACCTCGTAGGATGACAAGGATGCATGCTACTTCAGAGTGGTACGTAATCCTGTCTTGGAAGTCATGTTGCTAGACAACAGTGAACCTACGAGCTATGGAGAAGCGATGATGGGCCCGGATTCCGACGAATGGCTCGAGGCCATAAAATCCGAGAGAGGATCCATGTATAAAAACAAAGTGTAGACTTTGAAAGAAATACTTGATAGTCGTAAGGCTGTTGGGTACAGATGGATTTTAAAAGGAAGACGGACAATGATGGTAAGTGTCACCATTAAGAAAGCTCGACTTGTCGTTAAGATGTTTTCCGACAAGTTCAAGGAGTTGACTACGATGAGATTTTCTCACTCGTAGCGATGCTAAGAGTCTGTTGGAACTATATTAGCAGTTACTGCATTATTTATGAAATCTTGCAGATAGGATGTCAAAACATTGTTTCCTCGACGATTTTCTTGAGGAAAGGTTGTATGTGATACAACCAGATGGTTTTGTCAATCCTGAAAGATGCTAACAAGTATGCAAAGCTCCAGCAATCCTTCTAAGGACTGGAGTAAGCATCTCGGAGTTGGAATGTACGCTTTGATGAGATGATCAAAGATTTTGGGTTTTTTACAAAGTTTATGAGAAACTTGTATTTCCAAAGAAGTGAGTGGGAGCACTATAGAATTTTTGATGAGTATATGTTGTTAACATATTGTTGATCAGAAATGATGTAGAATTTCTGGAAAGCATACAGGGTTATTTGAAAAGTGTGTTTCAATGGAAAACCTAGATTAAGCTACTTGAACATTGAGCATCAAGATCTATAAGGATAGATCAAAAACGCTTAATAATACTTTCAAATGGATACATACCGTGACAAGATTTTGAAGGAGTTCAAAATAGATCAGCAAAGAAGGAGTTCTTGGTTGTGTTACAAGGTGTGAGTATTGAGTAAGACTCAAGACCTGACCACGGCAGAAGAGAGAGAAAGGACGAAGGTCGTCCCCTATGCTTAAGACGTAGGCTCTACAGTATGCTATGCTGTGTACCGCACCTGAAGTGTGCCTTGCCATGAACTAGTCAAGGGGTACAAGAGTGATCCAGGAATGGATAACATGACAGCGGTCGAACTTATCCTTAGTAACTAGTGGACTAAGGAATTTTCTCGATTATGGAGGTGGTAAAAGAGTTCGTCGTAAAGGGTTACGTCGATGCAAACTTTGACACTAATCCGGATGACTCTGAGTAGTAAACCGGATTCGTATAGTAGAGCAGTTATTTGGAATAGCTCCAAGTAGCGCGTGGTAGGTACATCTACAAGATGACATAGAGATTTGTAAAGCACACACGGATCTGAAAGGTTCAGACCCGTTGACTAATAACCTCTCTCACAAGCGAGATATGAACAAACCCCATGGGTGTTGGATTCATTACAATCACATAGTGATGTGAACTAGATTATTGACTCTAGTGCAAGTGGGAGACTATTGGAAATATGCCCTAGAGGCAATAATAAAATGGTTATTATTGTATTTCCTTGTTCATGATAATTGTCTATTGTTCATGCTATAATTGTATTAACTGGAAACCGTAATACATGTGTGAATACATAGACCACAACATGTCCCTAGTAAGCCTCTAGTTGACTAGCTCGTTGATCAATAGATGGTTATGGTTTCCTGACCATGGACATTGGATGTCATTGATAACGGGATCACATCATTAGGAGAATGATGTGATGGACAAGACCCAATCCTAAGCATAGCACAAGATCGTGTAGTTCGTTTGCTAAGAGCTTTTCTAATGTAAAGTATCGTTTCCTTAGACCATGAGATTGTGCAACTCCCGGATACCATAGGAATGCTTTGGGTGTACCAAACGTCACAACGTAACTGGGTGGCTATAAAGGTGCACTACAGGTATCTCCGAAAGTGTCCGTTGGGTTGGCACGAATCGAGACTGGGATTTGTCACTCCGTATGACGGAGAGGTATCTCTGGGCCCACTCGGTAATGCATCATCGTAATGAGCTCAATGTGACTAAGGAGTTAGCCACGGGATCATGCGTTATGGAACGAGTAAAGAGACTTGCCGGTAACGAGATTGAACGAGGTATTGGGATACCGACGATCGAATCTCGGGCAAGTAACATACCGATAGACAAAGGGAATTGTATATGGGATTGATTGAATCCCCGACATCGTGGTTCATCCGATGAGATCATCGTGGAACATGTGGGAGCCAATATGGGTATCCAGATCCCGCTATTGGTTATTGGCCGGAGAGGTGTCTCGGTCATGTCTGCATGGTTCCCGAACCCGTAGGGTCTACACACTTAAGGTTCGGTGACGCTAGAGTTGTTATGGGAAATAGTATGTGGTTACTGAAGGTTGTTCGGAGTCCCGGATAGGATCCCGGACGTCACAAGGAGTTCCGGAATGGTCCGGAGGTAAAGATTTATATATGGGAAGTCATCATACGGTCACCGAAAGTGTTCAGGGGTATGCCGGTATTGTACCGGGGCCACCGAAGGGGTTCCGGGGGTCCACCGGGAGGGTCCACCTGCCCCGGAGGGCCTTATGGGCTGTATGTGGAAGGGAACCAGCCCCTAAGTGGGCTGGGCACCAACCTCCCCCTAGGGCCCATGCGCCTAGGGTTGGGGGAAACCCTGGAGGGGGCGCCCCCCTTGACTTGGGGGGCAAGCCACCCTCCCTGGTCGCCGCCCCTCCCACCAGATGGGATCTAAAGGGGCCGACCCCCCTCTCCCTTGCCCCTATATATAGTGGAGGGGTGGGAGGGCAGCCGCACCCCTGGCCTGGCGCAGCCCTCTCCTCCTCCAACTCCTCCTCCTCCTCCTCCGTAGTGCTTAGCGAAGCTCTGCCGGAGAACCAAGAGCTCCATCGCCACCACGCCGTCGTGCTGCTGGAGTTCTCCCTCAACTTCTCCTCTCCCCTTGCTGGATCAAGAAGGAGGAGACGTCCCCGGGCTGTACGTGTGTTGAACGCGGAGGCGCCGTCCGTTCGGCGCTATTTCGGATCTTCCGCGATTTGAATCGCCGCGAGTACGACTCCATCAACCGCGTTCTTGTAATGCTTCCGCTTAGCGATCTTCAAGGGTATGAAGATGCACTCCCTCTCTCTCGTTGCTAGCATCTCCTAGATTGATCTTGGTGACACGTAGGAAAATTTTGAATTATTGCTATGTTCCCCAACAGTACATGAGTGAATACATAGACAAACACAGTGTCCCTAGTATGCCTCTACTTGACTAGCTCGCTAATCAAAGATGGTTAAGTTTCCTGACCATAAACATGTGTTGTCATTTGATGAACGGGATCACATCATTAGAGAATGATGTGATGGACAAGACCCATCCGTTAGCTTAGCATTATGATCGTTTAGTTTTATTGCTATTGCTTTCTTCATGACTTATACATATTCCTCTGACTATGAGATTATGCAACTCCCGAATTCCGGAGGAACTCCTTGTGTGCTATCAAATGTCACAACATAACTGGGTGATTATAAAGATGCTTTACATGTGTCTCCGAAGGTGTTTGTTGAGTTGGCATAGATTGAGATTAGGATTTGTCACTTCGTGTATCGGAGAGGTATCTCTGGGCCCTCTCGGTAATGCACATCACTATAAGCCTTGCAAGCAATGTGATTAATGAGTTAGTTACAGGATGATGCATTACAGAACGAGTAAAGAGACTTGCCGGTAACGAGATTGAACTAGGTATGATGATACCGACGATCGAATCTTGGGCAAGTAACATACCGATGACAAAGGGAATAACGTATATTGTTATGCGGTTTGACCGATAAAGATCTTCGTAGAATATGTAGGAGCCAATATGAGCATCCAGGTTCCGCTATTGGTTATTGACCGGAGATGTGTCTCGGTCATGTCTACATAGTTCTTGAACCCGTAGGGTCCGCACACTTAACGTTCGATGATGATTTGTATTATGAGTTATGTGTTTTGGTGACCGAAGTTTGTTCGGAGTCCCGGATTAGATCACGGACATGACGAGGAGTCTCGAAATGGTCGAGAGGTAAAGATTGATATATTGGAAGGTTATATACGGACACCGGAATGGTTTCGAAGAAGATCGGTGATTTTTCGGAGTACCGGGAGGTTACCAGAACCCCCCGGGAAAGTTAATGGGCCTATTGGGCCATAGTGGAGAGAGCAAAGCTGCCACAGGAGGTGGCGCCCCCCCAAGCCCAATCCTTCTCTCTCTCCCTCCTTTCCCCTGTCCCCTCTCCGTTAGATGGAAGGAGTGGGGGCGGATGTTGGGGAACGTAGTAATTTCAAAAAATTTCCTACGCACACGCAAGATCCATCTAGGTGATGCATAGCAATGAGAGGGGATAGTGATGTCTACGTACCCTCGTAGACCGAAAGCGGAAGTGTTATGACAACACGGTTGATGTAGTCGTACGTCTTCACGATCCGACCGATCCTAGTACCGAAAGTACGGCACCTCCGCGATCTGCACACGTTCAGCTGGGTGATGTTCGAAGAACTCTCGATCCAGCTGAGTGTCGAGGGAGAGCTTCATCAGCACGACGGCGTGATGACGGTGATGATGAAGTTACCGGCGCAGGGCTTCGCCTAAGCACTACAACGGTATATGACCGAGGTGGATTATGGTGGAGGGGGCACCGCACACGGCTAAGACAATGTCAACTTGTGTGTCTATGGGATGCCCCCTTCCCCCGTATATAAAGGAGTGGAGGAGGGGGGAGGGTCGGCCCTCTATGGCGCGCCCTGGAGGAGTCCTACTCCCACCGGGAGTAGGATTCCCCCCTTCCCTAGTTGGACTAGGAGAGGAAGGAAGGGGGAGGAAGGAGGAAGGAAAGGGGGGGGCACCCAATTCGGATTGGGCTGGGGGGGGGCCCTCCTAGTCTCCCTTCTCCTCTCTACCACTATGGCCCAATAAGGCCCATATACTTCCCGGGGGGTTCCGGTAACCTCCCGGTACTCCGGTAAATGCCCGAACTCACTCGGAACCATTCGATGTCCAAACATAGTCATACAATATATCGATCTTTATGTCTCGACCATTTCGAGACTCCTCGTCATGTCCATGATCATATCCGGGACTCCAAACTACCTTCGGTACATCAAAACACATAAACTCATAATGCCGATCGTCACCGAACGTTAAGCGTGCGGACCCTACGGGTTCGAGAACTATGTAGACATGACCGAGACACGTCTCTGGTCAATAACCAATAGCGGAACCTGGATGTTCATATTGGCTACCACATATTCTACGAAGATCTTTATCGGTCAAACCGCATAACAACATACGTTGTTCCTTTTGTCATCGGTATGTTACTTGCCCGAGATTCGATCGTCGGTATCTCAATACCTAGTTCAATCTCGTTACCGGCAAGTCTCTTTACTCGTTCCGTAATGCACCATCCCGCAACTAACTCATTAGTCACATTGCTTGCAAGGCTTATAGTGATGTGCATTACCGAGAGGGCTCAGAGATACCTCTCCGACAATCGGAGTGACAAATCCTAATCTCGATCTATGCCAACTCAACAAACACCATCGGAGACACCTGTAGAGCACCTTTATAATCACCCAGTTACGTTGTGACGTTTGGTAGCACACTAAGTGTTCCTCCGGTATTCGGGAGTTGCATAATCTCATAGTCATAGGAACATGTATAAGTCATGAAGAAAGCAATAGCAAATAAACTAAACGATCAAGTGGTAGGCTAACGGAATGGGTCAAGTCAATCACATCATTCTCTAATGATGTGATACCGTTAATCAAATGACAACTCATGTCTATGGGTAGGAAACTTAACCATCGTTGAATCAACGAGCTAGTGAAGTAGAGGTATACTAGTGACACTCTGTTTGTCTATGTATTCACACATGTACTATGTTTCCGGTTAATACAATTCTAGCATGAATAATAAACATTTATCATGATATAAGGAAATTTAAATAACAACTTTATTATTTCCTCTAGGGCATATTTCCTTCAGTCTCCCACTTGCACTAGAGTCAATAATCTAGATTACACAGTAATGATTCTAACACCCATGGAGTCTTGGTGCTGATCATGTTTTGCTCGTGAGAGAGGCTTAGTCAACGGGTCTGCAACATTCAGATCCGTATGTATCTTGCAAATCTCTATGTCTCCCTCCTTGACTTGATCGCGGATGGAATTGAAGCGTCTCTTGATGTGCTTGGTTCTCTTGTGAAATCTGGATTCCTTTGCCAAGGCAATTGCACCAGTATTGTCACAAAAGAATTTCATTGGACCCGATGCACTAGGTATGACACCTAGATCGGATATGAACTCTTTCATCCATACTCCTTCATTTGCTGCTTCCAAAGCAGCTATGTACTCCGCTTCACACGTAGATCCCGCCACGATGCTTTGCTTAGAACTGCACCAACTGACAGCTCCACCGTTCAATATAAACACGTATCCGGTTTGTGACTTAGAGTCATCCGGATTAGTGTCAAAGCTTGCATCGACGTAACCATTTACGACGAGCTCTTTGTCACCTCCATAAACGAGAAACATATCCTTAGTCCTTTTCAGGTATTTCAGGATGTTCTTGACCGCTATCCAGTGATCCACTCCTGGATTACTTTGGTACCTCCCTGCTAAACTAATAGCAAGGCACACATCAGGTCTGGTACACAGCATTGCATACATGATAGAACCTATGGCTGAAGCATAGGGAGTGGCTTTCATTTTCTCTCTATCTTCTGTAGTGGTCGGGCATTGAGTCTGACTCAACTTCACACCTTGTAACACAGGTAAGAACCCTTTCTTTGCTTGATCCATTTTGAACTTCTTCAAAACTTTATCAAGGTATGTGCATTGTGAAAGTCCAATTAAGCGTCTCGATCTATCTCTATAGATCTTGATGCCCAATATATAAGCAGCTTCACAGAGGTCTTTCATTGAAAAACTCTTATTCAAGTATCCTTTTATGCTATCCAGAAATTCTATATCATTTCCAATCAACAATATGTCATCCACATATAATATTAGAGATGCTACAGAGCTCCCACTCACTTTCTTGTAAATACAGGCTTCTCTGAAAGTCTGTATAAAACCATATGCTTTGATCACTCTATCAAAACGTTTATTCCAACTCCGAGATGCTTGCACCAGTCCATAAATGGATCGCTGGAGCTTGCACACTTTGTTAGCATCCTTTGGATTGATAAAACCTCCAGGTTGCATCATATACAACTCTTATTCAGGAATGCAGTCTTTACATCCATTTGCCAAATTTCATAATCATAAAATGCAGCAATTGCTAACATGATTCGAACGGACTTAAGCATCGCTACGGGTGAGAAAGTCTCATCGTAGTCAACTCCTTGAATTTGTCAAAAACCTTTCACAACAAGTCAAGCTTTGTAGACAGTAACATGACCGTCAGCGTCAGTCTTCTTCTTGAAGATCCATTTATTCTCGATGGCTTGCCGATCAACGGGCAAGTCAACCAAAGTCCACACTTTGTTCTCATACATGGATCCCATCTCAGATTTCATGGCCTCAAGCCATTTTGCGGAATCTGGGCTCATCGTCGCTTCCTCATAGTTCGTAGGTTCGTCATGGTCAAGTAACATGACCTCCAGAATAGGATTACTGTACCACTCTGGTGCAGATCTTACTCTGGTTGACCTACGAGGTTCAGTAGTAACTTGATCTGAAGTTATATGATCACCGTCATTAGCTTCCTCACTAATTAGTGTATGAGTCACATGAACTGATTTCTGTGATGAACTACTTTCCAATAAGGGAGCAGGTACAGTTACCTCATCAAGTTCTACTTTCCTCCCACTCACTTCTTTCGAGAGAAACTCCTTCTCTAGAAAGGATCCATTCTTAGCAACGAATGTCTTGCCTTCGAATCTATGATAGAAGGTGTACCCAGCAATCTCCTTTGGGTATCCTATGAAGACACATTTCTCCGATTTGGGTTCAAGCTTATCAGGTTGAAGCTTTTTCACATAAGCATCGCAGCCCCAAACTTTAAGAAACGACAACTTGGGTTTCTTGCCAAACCACAGTTCATAAGGTGTCGTCTCAACAGATTTAGATGGTGCCCTATTTAACGTGAATGCAGCCGTCTCTAAAGCATAACCCCAAAACGATAGCGGTAAATCAGTAAGAGACATCATAGATCGCACCATATCTAGTAAAGTACGATTACGACGTTCGGACACACCATTACGCTGTGGTGTTCCGGGTGGCGTGAGTTCTGAAACTATTCCGTATTGTTTCAAATGAAGACCAAACTCGTAACTCAAATATTCTCCTCCGCGATCAGATCGTAGAAACTTTATTTTCTTGTTACGATGATTTTCCACTTCACTCTGAAATTCTTTGAACTTTTCAAATGTTTCAGACTTATGTTTTATTAAGTAGATATACCCATATCTGCTCAAATCATCTATGAAGGTGAGAAAATAACGATACCCGCCGCGAGCCTCAATATTCATCGGACTACATACATCAGTATGTATGATTTCCGACAAATCTGTTGCTCGCTCTATTGTTCCGGAGAACGGAGTTTTAGTCATCTTGCCCATGAGGCATGGTTCGCAAGTACCAAGTGATTCCAAAAGTCCATCAGAATGGAGTTTCTTCATGCGCTTTACACCAATATGACCTAAACGGCAGTGCCACAAATAAGTTGCACTATCATTATCAACTCTGCATATTTTGGCTTCAATATTATGAATATGTGTTTCACTACTATCGAGATTCAACAAAAATAGACCACTCTTCAAAGGTGCATGACCATAAATAGAACAACCATTATTCTCTAATTTAAATGAATAACGTCTCGCATCAAACAGGATCCAGATATAATGTTCATGCTTAACGCTGGCACCAAATAACAATTATTCAGGTCTAAAACTAATCCCGAAGGTAGATGTAGAGGTAGCATGCCGACGGCGATCACATCGACTTTGGAACCATTTCCCACACGCATCGTCACCTCGTCCTTAGCCAATCTTCGCTTAATCCGTAGTCCCTGTTTTGAGTTGCAAATATTAGCAACAGAACCAATATCAAATACCCAGGCACTACTGCGAGCATTAGTAAGGTACACATCAATAACATGTATATCACATATACCTTTGTTCACCTTGCCATCCTTCTTATCCGCCAAATACTTGGGGCAGTTCCGCTTCAAGTTACCAGTCCCTTTGCAGTAGAAGCACTCAGTCTCAGGCTTAGGTCCAGACTTGGGCTTCTTCACTTGAGCAGCAACTTGCTTGTCGTTCTTCTTGAAGTTCCCCTTCTTCCCTTTACCCTTTTTCTTGAAATTGGTGGTCTTGTTGACCATCAACACTTGATGCTCTTTCTTGATTTCTACCTCCGCAGCCTTTAGCATTGCGAAGAGCTCGGGAATTGTCTTATCCATCCCTTGCATATTATAGTTCATCACGAAGCTCTTGTAGCTTGGTGGCAGTGATTGAAAAATTCTATCAATGACACTATCATCTAGAAGATTAACTCCCAGTTGAATTAAGTGATTGTTATACCCAGACATTTTGAGTATATGCTCACTGATAGAACTATTCTCCTCCATTTTGCAGTTGTAGAACTTATTGGAGACTTCATATCTCTGAATCCGGGCATTTGCTTGAAATATTAACTTCAATTCCTGGAACATCTCATATGCTCCATGATGTTCAAAACATCGTTGAAGTCCCGGTTCTAAGTCGTAAAGCATGGCACACTGAACTATCGAGTAGTCATCAGCTTTGCTCTGCCAGACGTTCATAACATCTGGCGTTGCTCCTGCAGCGGGTTTGGCACCCAGCGGTGCTTCCAGGATGTAATTCTTCTGTGCAGCAATGAGGATAATCCTCAAGTTACGGAGCTAGACCGTTGCTACCATCATCTTTCAACTTAGCTTTCTTTAGGAACGCATTAAAATTCAACGGAACAACAGCACGGGCCATCTATCTACAACAACATAGACATGCAAAATACTATCAGGTACCAAGTTCATGATAAATTAAAGCTCAATTAATCATATTACTTAAGAACTCCCACTTAGATAGACATCCCTCTAATCATCTAAGTGATCACGTGATCCAAATCAACTAAACCATGTCCGATCATCACGTGAGATGGAGTAGTTTTTAATGGTGAACATCACTATGTTGATCATATCCACTATATGATTCACGCTCGACCTTTCGGTCTCAGTGTTCCGAGGCCATATCTGCATATGGTAGGCTCGTCAAGTTTAACACGAGTATTCTACGTGTGCAAAACTGGCTTGCACCCGTTGTATGTGAACGTAGAGCTTATCACACTCGATCATCACGTGGTGTCTCGGCACGACGAACTTCCGCAATGGTGCATACTCAGGGAGAACACTTGTACCTTGAAATTTAGTGAGAGATCATCTTATAATGCTACCGCCGAACTAAGCAAAATAAGATGCATAAATGATAAACATCACATGCAATCAATATAAGTGATATGATATGGCCATCATCATCTTGTGCCTTTGATCTCCATCTCCAAAGCACCGTCATGATCACCATCGTCATCGGCTTGACACCTTGATCTCCATCGAAGCATCGTTGTCGTCTCGCCAACTATTGCTTCTACGACTATCGCTACCGCTTAGTGATAAAGTAAAGCAATTACATGGCGATTGCATTTCATACAATAAAGCGACAACCATATGGCTCCTGCCAGTTGCCGATAAGTGTGTTACAAAACATGATCATTTCATACAACAATTTATATAATCACGTCTTGACCATATCACATCACAACATGCCCTGCAAAAACAAGTTAGACGTCCTCTACTTTGTTGTTGCAAGTTTTTACGTGGCTGCTACGGGCTGAGCAAGAACCGTTCTTACCTACGCATCAAAACCACAACGGTTTTTCGTCAAGTGTGCTGTTTTAACCTTCAACAAGGACCGGGCATAGCCACACTCGATTCAACTAAAGTTGGAGAAACTGACACCCGCCAGCCACCTGTGTGTGAAGCACATCGGTAGAACCAGTCTCGCGTAAGCGTACGCGTAATGTCGGTCCGGTCCGCTTCATCCAACAATACCGCCGAATCAAAGTATGGCATGCTGGTAAGTAGTATGACTATTATCGCCCACAACTCTTTGTGTTCTACTCATGCATATAACATCTACGCATAGACCTGGCTCGGATGCCACTGTTGGGGAACGCAGTAATTTCAAAAAAATTCCTACGCACACGCAAGATCCATCTAGGTGATTCATAGCAACGAGAGGGGAGAGTGATGTCTACGTACCCTCGTAGACTGAAAGCGAAAGCGTTATGACAACGCAGTTGATGTAGTCATACGTCTTCACGATTCGACCGATCCTAGTACCAAAAGTACGGCACCTCCGCGATCTGCACACGTTCAGCTCGGTGACGTCCCACGAACTCTCGATCCAGCTGAGTGTCGAGGGAGAGCTTCGTCAGAACGACGGCGTGATGACAGTGATGATGAAGTTACCAATGCAGGGCTTCGCTAAGCACTACAACGGTATGACCGAGGTGGATTATGGTGGAGGGGGGCACCGCACACGGCTAAGACAATGTCAACTTGTGTGTCTATGGGGTGCCCCCTTCCCCCGTATATAAAGGAGTGGAGGAGGGGGGAGGGCCGGCCCTCTATGGCGCGCCTTGGAGCAGTCCTACTCCCACCGGGAGTAGGATTCCCCCCTTCCCTAGTTGGACTAGGAGAGGAAGGAAGGGGGAGGAAGGAGGAAGGAAGGGGGGGCGGCCCCCCACCCAATTCGGATTGGGCTTGGGGGGGCCCTCCTAGGCTCCCTTCTCTTCTCTCCCACTATGGCCCAATAAGGCCCATATACTTCCCGGGGGGTTCCGGTAACCTTCCGGTACTCCGGTAATGCCCGAACTCACTCGGAACCATTCCGATGTCCAAACATAGTCATCCAATATATCGATCTTTATGTCTCGACCATTTCGAGACTCCTCGTCATGTCCGTGATCATATCCGGGACTCCGAACTACCTTCGGTACATCAAAACACATAAACTCGTAATACTGATCGTCACCGAACGTAAGCGTGCGGACCCTACGGGTTCGAGAAATATGTAGACATGACCGAGACACGTCTCCGGTCAATAACCAATAGCGGAACCTGGATGTTCATATTGGATCCCACATAATCTGCGAAGATCTTTATCGGTCAAACCACATAACAACATACGTTGTTTCCTTTGTCATCGGTATGTTACTTGCCCGAGATTCGATCGTCGGTATCTCAATACCTAGTTCAATCTCGTTACCGGCAAGTCTCTTTACTCGTTCCGTAATGCATCATCCCGCAACTAACTCATTAGTCACATTGCTTGCAAGGCTTATAGTGATGTGCATTACCGAGAGGGCTCAGAGATACCTCTCCGACAATCGGAGTGACAAATCCTAATCTCGATCTATGCCAACTCAACAAACACCATCGGAGACACCTGTAGAGCACCTTTATAATCACCCAGTTACGTTGTGACGTTTGGTAGCACACTAAGTGTTCCTCCGGTATTCGGGAGTTGCATAATCTCATAGTCATAGGAACATGTATAAGTCATGAAGAAAGCAATAACAAATAAACTAAACGATCAAGTGCTAGGCTAACGGAATGGGTCAAGTCAATCACATCATTCTCTAATGATGTGATCCCGTTAATCAAATGACAACTCATGTCTATGGCTAGGAAACTTAACCATCTTTGATTCAACGAGCTAGTCAAGTAGAGGCATACTAGTGATACTCTGTTTGTCTATGTATTCACACATGTACTAAGTTTCCATTTAATACAATTCTAGCATGAATAATAAACATTTATCATGATATAAGGAAATATAAATAACAACTTTATTATTGCCTCTAGGGCATATTTCCTTTCAGCCGAATCCTACTAGGAACGGAGTCCTAGTAGGACTCCCCCCTTGGCACGCCCTCCTTGGCCGTCGGCCTCCTCCTCCCCCTCCTTTATATACGTGGCCAGGGGGCACCCCAAAGCACAACAGTTGTTTCTTAGCCATGTGCGGTGCCCCCCTCCATAGTTTACCACCTCGGTCATATTGTCGTAGTGCTTAGGCGAAGCCCTGCGCGGATCACATCACCAACACCGTCGCCACGCCGTCGTGCTGACGGAACTCTCCCTCGACCCTCTACTAGATCAAGAGCTCGAGGGACGTCATTGTGCTGAACGTGTGCTGAACACGGAGGTGCCGTACGTTCGGTACTTGGATCAGTTGGATCGTGAAGACGTTCGACTACATCAACCGCGTTACTAAACGCTTCCGCTTTCGGTCTACGAGGGTACGTGGACACACTCTCCCCGCTCGTTGCTACGCTTATCCTAGATAGATCTTGCGTGATCGTAGGATTTTTTTTGAATTACTACGTTCCCCAACAGAAAGGGTACACTGCTCATGTGCAATGTCGAAGCATCGAATAATCTCTTTTGCGAAAAGGAATCGGAGCTTCACGCTTTCAATATGGCGGTTGCTCCAAGTATGAAGGGAGTAGGTTTGGCGAAGAGGAGTTGGAGTCGCCGGAGAGGGCCTAGCCTGCCAGGGGGTCATCCATGCGGTTGCGACGACTTTAGAGGAACCTTGGAATTTCATCCAGTATGACTCGACTGAACCGGGTATAGTGTAACATTGGATACAATCTCTACTATTAAAGGGGAGTTTGTTGGTTTCGCTTCCATCGCTTTCACCCCTCACACCGTTTTTTTTCTCGAAACCACGCGATAACCCCAGTTTCTCCAAACCGATCCCCACCTCCTCGTTTATGGGGAAATAAATCCCTAGCAAATCAATCAACAGAAATAAAAAATGGCAATAACAAGAAATTCTTTGCAAGAAAAAAATAAAATAAAATCAACTTACATAGTTGTACGTACGCAATCTGAATTGTATCGTATCTTCCTTACATTTGCTTATGGACCCCCCCCTCCATAACATATCTCAATCTGAACCTAATCAAAAATTTCTTATGTTCAACCACTAGAATAAAGTTGTCCTTGTTACATTGCACATGTAGTTAGCTAGTAATAGTATAATTTACTT
Organism: Triticum aestivum; assembly: GCF_018294505.1. Lineage (NCBI taxonomy): Eukaryota > Viridiplantae > Streptophyta > Magnoliopsida > Poales > Poaceae > Triticum > Triticum aestivum. The sequence goes on along the minus strand of NC_057796.1, from coordinate 264,292,201 downwards.
CCATAAAGAAAAATAGTAGTAGCATTTGTCAACTGGTCATGCTTTTGGCACTGGTGTTGCCTAGCTTCTAACACGTGGAAAATAATTTCTGATATGTAAGACCGCTCTTAAGAGCCAACCAGGGGCTTATACAGTGAAGGTTTTTTAGTACGCTATAACATAACTATTGAGACCCACCATAGGACCAATTTAAAATGAAAATTGTTAAAAAACAAACGCCAAATTTGACCAGAATTAACATGCGAAAACAGATAAATCTGCCATACTGTTTGTAAGGGATTTGTTAGGCTCTAAAGCAAAAGTTGCCAAGTGGTAAAAAAATGACAGGAAAATTGCCACGTTGCCATATATTAGTGACGCTCTATGACGCCCTGTGCGTATCGTGTACAAGCACATATACTCAGACCAAGAGTTTTCACAACCAAAGCAATAGAAACTGCTCCCTCCCATGAATCACAGCTTTTTAGACGCACTGCTTGAACACCATGAAGCAAGATAGAGAAAAAACCCATGTCTAAGAAGACTGTTCCATCGTCTCGTCTACCCGCTGCATACACGATTGTGCGCAGGCATTTCTTAGCAAGTAAGGCAATTTCTTAGCCAGTAAGACACGAGGAGGAGAAATTTTATGGCACATGCAAAGAAATTGTTGTTGCCCATAACTGGCATCCATTGAATGTCGCCGAAGGATGCAAGACCACGCGATGTATGAAAGTTACCTCTAGTGTACTGGTTGCCTGAATTGTCATCTCGGTGAGATCATAGCCAAGGGATGTGATAATAGGTGTTGAAGATAGAAAGGAAATAGCACCACCGCTGCAATTATTGAGGAGTGCTAAGCTAAACAAAATACTCCTCTATTTAGAGTTGTCATCGCACACCCTGTGGCGACTATGGATGTGGCTAGGAATGCTAAAAGCAATTTCTTAAAAGAATGCTAAGGAGGTGAATTAAGAGAAAATAAATGAACTGAAATATAGCACACTTTTGACGTCCAATCCATGAGCTTTTGGGATGCGGATGCAGTAGTCAGTACAGAAGAAATTGATTCTGATCCGCCTCCACGGATCCACTAAACAACGCTTAATTCCCATTCCAAAGCTACAGATTCGTGCCAGGTTCAGGGGAACGAGCACTTCGGCTAGAAGAAGAGTTCATCAGCACTAACTAATTTAATAAAATTTGTCAGAAAGCCAAAACTAATCAAATCGAAGTCAAAACAAGGCGTAATCGCATCCCGTCACGTTATCTTCCGGAGTTGCGTCCAGCGGAGGATGACATGTGGGCCGTCCGTGTACGCAGCATCGCACCGCACGGACAGAACCCGAACGTTGGAACCGAGGGCCGGTTCAGAATCGAGCGAGGGAACTGGTCAGCGTCCACATCCGGCCGGGCGTGGGGAACCCAGTTGGCCTTGGCCGCCGTCCCGGGCCCGGCCAACCCCAACGACCGTCCCCGATTTCGATCTCATTTCCCCGTGGTCGCCCGGCCCGGACTCCACCATTTTCACGCACGCCACCCCGCGGCCGCCGCCCCTCGCCGCGCCCACTCATCTTCGTCAAACCGACGACTGAGCGGCGGCGAGGGCCGGATCGAACAATTCGGGGGAAAACAATCTAGGGATACACACCCGCAGCGAGATCGGCAATGGAGGGAAGCAACCACGGGGGGCAGGGGCAGCCGCCGCACCAGTACCACCAGTACCCGCCGCATCCGCAGCCGGAGCCCTACCCGTACCCCTACCAGCACCAGCAGTACCCGCCGCTGTCCGCCGCGCCGGCGTCCCCCTACCTCGCTCCCTCGACCTCCTTCCCGGCCTACTCCCCCGCGCCGCAGCAGCAGTTCGCGCACCACTCCGGCCCTCTCCAGCCCTACCCGCCGCCGGCGCCGCACCAGCAGCAGGCGTACCCTCCGCATCCGCAGCATGCGTACCCGCCGCACTCGCAGCAGCACGGGTACCCACCGCCGTCTCCCTCGCCGTACGGTTACGACCCCTACCCGGCGTACCCCTCCTACCCGAGCCCGGCGCACCCCTCCTACCCGAGTCCAGAGATCTCCCATAGCTCCAGCTTCCACCACCAGCCCCATCCCTCGGCCCCGACCCCACCGCGGCCTCCTACCCGAGTCCGGCGATCTCTCATAGCTCCAGCTTCCACCACCAGCCCCATACCAGCCCCATCCCTCGGCCCCTGAATCCCCCGCGGCCTACTACCCGAGTCCGGCGATCTCCCCTAGCTCCAGCTTCCACCATCAGCCCCATCCCTCGGCCCCCGAATCACCCGCGGCCTCCGCACTGCACTATCCCATCGTCGATGGGTTCGCCAACATGCACCTCTCCGGCCGCCATGACTACACGCCGGCGCCCATGTCGTCGCCCTCCGTACTACCGCATTCTGCCTCCTTCTCAAACGGTGGAGGGATGCAGATGGTGCCGTACGGTACCGTGGCCGGAGGGTCACAGCATGGCAGCATGAGGGCGTCGCTGAAAGTGGTGCTGCTCCATGGCAGCCTCGACATTTGGGTGCACGAGGCCAAGAACCTCCCCAACAAGGACATGTTCTCCAAGAGGGTCAGCGAGCTCCTCTCCGTAGGCGGCAAGTCCAACTCTAAAATGACAAGCGACCCCTACGTCACCATCCAGGTCTCCTATGCCACCGTCGCTCGCACCTACGTCGTTTCCAATAGCGAGAACCCTGTTTGGGCGCAGAACTTCCATGTGCCTGTTGGCCATGAGGCTGCTGAGGTTGAGTTCGTCGTCAAGGACAGCGATGTCTTCGGAGCTCAGCTCATGGGAACTGTGGCCATCCCTGCCGAGAATCTCCTTTCTGGGGACAGGATTGAGGGCATCTACCCTGTGCTAGAGCCCAATGGCAAGCCGTGCGCTCCTGGTGCTGTATTACAGCTCTCTATTCAGTACATCCCAGTGGCTCGCCTTACAATGTACCACCATGGTGTCATTGCTGGTCCGGACTGCCTTGGAGTGCCCAATACTTACTTCCCGCTACGCCGTGGCATGAGGGTGACCCTCTATCAGGATGCACATGTGCCCGATGGTTCTCTCCCAGATATCTGGCTTGATCATGGATTGCGCTACCAACATGGGCAATGCTGGCGTGACATGTACAATGCCATAAGCCAGGCACGGCGGTTGATTTACATTGTGGGTTGGTCAGTGTTCCACACGATCGACCTCATACGGGATGGAGCTGAGAAGGCACCATCACTTGGGGACCTGTTGAAGATGAAGTCGCAGGAAGGCGTTAGGGTATTGCTTCTTGTATGGGATGATCCAACATCAAGGAGTATTCTCGGCTTTAAGATGGTATGAATTATTCATAGAGTCCAAACTGCTGTCTCGAGGTCTTTACACTACATGAGGAACTTTTTTTTGAGGGACAGTACATGAACAACATATCTTGCATTCAAACTGATAATTTATAGAACAACATTGTTATGTCTTTTCAAATGTTTAGATGCTCACCTTATTAAAGGATGGCATAGCCCATACATGTTTGTTGCTGTAAACATACCATCATATCTAATGTTATCAAGTAAAGGAGTTACTAAAATATCTAGCTGTCATATTAAACAATATCGAGAGGATATTCCTGAAACTACTGCCTGTATTTTCGATGTTATTTTCGTTAGATGCATATTCCATGTCTGGCCCCATTCCTGATTTTGGGAATTGATGTACTTGTAGGATGGTTTCATGGGCACACGAGATGAGGAAACACGTCGGTTTTTCAAGCACTCTTCAGTTCAAGTATTGCTTTGCCCAAGATCTGCTGGGAAGCGTCACAGCTGGGTGAAACAGCAGGTTATCCCTGCCGTGATGGCCCACAATTTATCCATTATAATAGATAATTTGTTTCACTGAAACTATATGTTCACTGCACGTAGTGAATGTGAATGGTTTCATTTATCTACCAGCCATGACTTATGTATCCTTGGATGTTATATGATATATCATGCTGTTGTGTTATATACTTCCGAGTAGGTTCACTGTTTGGCCAGTAAAATAAATATAATATATCTAATCACAAAATGCAGTTCTATGGTATATCAAGTATTGTATTGTACCAATCATTAGTGCCATTTGTTTAACATATGAAGGTCTTGAAAACCAGGAAACAGGAACCATTTTTACTCATCATCAGAAAACAGTTATTGTGGATGCTGATGCCGGCAATTATAGGAGAAAAATAATTGCTTTTGTCGGAGGTCTTGATTTGTGCGGTGGGCGCTATGATACACCTGGGCATCCTCTGTTTCAGACTCTTCAAACTTCACACAAGGAGGATTATTACAATCCAAACTTTGCTGTAAGTTTCTGATTCCTTATCATATACTTGTGTCTTGAAGCAGATTGTTTAGAAAGACATACTTGTGTGTTGGTTCAGTTTCTCATGTACTGAGTAACAGTTACCATAGTCTTAATTTTGAGAAGAGTAGGAACCTTTTGTGATGTTTGGTTCTTAGTCATCAGAAGGAGATCATCTTGTACTAGGAATAATAATTGCATGTCACCATATTCTCAGTTTATTTTTGTCACTGCTCTGAAAGTATTTGTCCTTGTCATCTGCTTGCAGACAGTTGATGCCCGTGGCCCAAGGGAACCATGGCATGACTTGCATTCCAGGATCGATGGTCCAGCAGCTTATGATGTTCTGAAGAACTTTGAGGAGCGTTGGTTGAAGGCATCCAAACGCCATGGGATTAAAAAGTTGGGGAAATCAAACGATGATGCACTTCTCAAGATTGAAAGAATACATGATATTGTAAACATTGATGATGCAATTTATTTTAGCGACAATGACCCAGAGACATGGCATGTTCAGGTATTTACAGTTTTCTGTAATGGGAGATTCAAAGTGTTCTCCTTCTTGTTTTGACTCAGGCGTTCAACTCTCTTAGTCTCCTTTTACTTTAAAAAATAGGTGTTTCGCTCTATTGACTCAAACTCTGCCAAGGGATTTCCAAAGGACCCACGAGTAGCAACCATGAAGGTAACTGATAAACCGAAACACAACATGACATTATATTCTACAGTTTGTGCTGCTGACTAACACTTTTATTTTTGCTAACAGAATCTTGTCTGTGGGAAGAATGTACTAATTGATATGAGCATACATACAGCTTATGTGAATGCCATCAGGGCAGCCCAACACTTTATTTACATTGAGAACCAATACTTCATCGGTTCTTCATTTAATTGGGATTCAAACAAAGATATTGGTAATCATGTTCTAGAGTTCTCTGTTTCTTCTTTTGTATGATCTGACTAATGAACAGACACCCATCCTTAGAAGAATATTAGTGCACAGTCCAGTTGTATCCATTTCTGATACAACTCCTTGATTCTGTGTCCATCTAATGAAAATGCAGAATATACCAAATTCTTTGATTGATCCCAACTCATGATGGTAAAATTGTTGTCTTTCAGGGGCTAACAATTTGGTACCAATTGAAATTGCTCTCAAAATTGCAAACAAGATTAAGGCAAAAGAGAGGTTTTCTGCATACATAGTAGTTCCTATGTGGCCCGAGGGTAATCCAACTGGTGCTCCTACACAAAGAATTCTTTACTGGCAGGTTCGATTAAGCACCCTGTTTCTTCCTAATTTGTTGTGGTGGAGCATACCCAGTCTGTTTATATTGTGTAATCACTTGTTTTGTCTTTCTCTTATATTGTAGAACAAAACAATGCAAATGATGTATGAGACAATATATAGGGCCTTGAAAGAAGTAGGTCTGGATGATAAATATGAGCCTCAGGATTATTTGAACTTCTTTTGTCTTGGCAATCGTGAAATTGGGGACAGCCCTAGTACTCCAAGTACTGCAAATAATCCTCAGGTGTGAATTTCTCTCTTGTTTTTCTTTCAAGTTTCAACACGCTATGCTGGCTCTAACCTGCAGTTTTGGTTTGTTCCAGTAAGGTTGAACTGGTTTAGTTTCAATCATGATAGTAAAGAGAGTAGTCATGACACGTTGAGCTTATGTGACCTTAGCATGAACCGAGTTTCTGTTATTCTTGGTAAAATATTGACATGATTCTGGTAGCCTTTATGATGCATGATGCACCACAGCATCAAAGTGTCAGTTTCTTTCTGCCACTGGCTCTTTGCAGATGAATCTTACTGTGAACGGCCATATCCCTAGTTCTTAAAAGTAACTTGATAGAAGGTCTTGTTCTTTTGGTCATACATGTAGACCAAATGGCCAGTGCATACAACTGAGTTTTTCTGCCAGGGACTACTTGAGCACTTTTGCTTAAGACAGGCCTTTGGATGAACAATTGAAGTGATTTCGCAAGTTATGTTGATGCTCTGCCAAAATTTTACATTTTTTGTGGGGATAGTTTGAACTTCTCGCAGTATTTGAATTTTCACTAGTTATTTGATGTACTAGTTGTTGTGACATGAAACTTATTTTTACTTGCTATTCAGGATCAAGCTAGGAAAAATAGGAGATTCATGGTTTATGTACATTCAAAAGGTATGATTGTAGATGATGAATATGTGATCATTGGATCAGCTAATATCAACCAGAGGTCGATGGAAGGGATCAGAGATACTGAGATTGCAATGGGAGCATATCAACCACAGTATACATGGGCAAATAAAATTTCTGCTCCCCGTGGACAGGTAATGCCTCATGTTTCAAGTTCAAGCTGCTGAATCACATTTTTTGGTACCTGCAGAAGACAGGTGTTCTCATGAGCTTGCATTTTGAGATTGTGCCTGCAGATTTTGTACTTGTCTTCCTGATGTTATGCGTTGCTTAGAACCGCTGCTTCATTACAATTGTTTTAACTTATTTTTTACGTTTTCAGAGAGACTGCCTCCAACTACACCTATTTAACATTTACCCTTTTTTATTATATATACACTAAACTATAGACACGTAATGGCACATAAATACTGTTGGTGGCAATTATACAAGTACAGTTCTTATGTGAATATAAATACTAATATGTGCATTCTAAAACAGCAAGTGAAAAAGGTTGTCGGGGTATATCATCTCATCTCTTATAGGGTAATAATCTAGTTATGACGCAGCTGGTATTTCTGGATTATACTCTAAATCAAGTTTGGTGATCTTTTATGTAGATTTATGGCTACAGAATGTCCCTCTGGGCTGAGCATATTGGAATTATCGAGGAAGACTTTAACCATCCAGAGAGCCTAGAGTGCATGAGGCGGGTTCGTCAACTCGGGCAACATAACTGGGATCAGTTCTTTGCCAATGAGGTGACTGAGATGAGAGGCCACCTCCTCAAGTACCCTGTAAGTGTTGACCGTAAAGGCAAGGTGAAACCCTTGCCAGGATGTGCGACATTCCCAGACATGGGCGGAAACATTTGTGGCTCCTTCACGGCCATCCAGGAAAACCTCACAATATGAATTCTGCTTATGCAAGAATGCAATTGTTGGCTTCTTGGGTATTCTGGACAACAGAGATGCCGAAGTAGCACTTTCTGGTTCCTGATAACATAGGTAGGGAGAGAATTTCGCAAGCCAATATGTAGGTAGCAGGCAAGTAGGGCAAGTTGGAAACAAGGAAAAAAAATTCAAGTCATTTCTGCCTTTTGGTTGTTCCCGTCTTAACTAATCATGTTCCTTTTACATGTATTCGGTCCCTGTATAGGTAAGATGATTACATGCTGGATCCCTCTGAAGGGAACCTGGCGTTTGTAGCAAGTGACAACCACCAAGAGAAATAGTAGTATGTTATATGTAATTTGATGAAACTAAGTTTCTAGTGCAAAACTGTAAATGCATCCTGCACAGTTTTTTGAAGCAATGTTGGGCCTTGGTTTGCTACTCTTGTCATCAATGGAAATTGGTGGGTGGATGTTGCAACCGGTTTCCATTTTTTTACCGAAGTATTGTTGCTTGAACCACCATCATGCCTTTGCAACATAAGTTTTCTTTCTTATTTTGCAATGCAGAGAAATGCATGTTAAAGGGATGTCTGGGTTTCATAGTAATCAACAAACAGGCACTAAAAGACTATGCCTAGAGAATAAGTGGAAAAACCAAATTAATCTGTTCTAAACCAGGTCCCCCAAATACAATATTATGCCACGAATTACATGCAAATTTGGCTCCGTGAAATATCATTTCCTCCATCTCTCGGCCTGAATCTTTATGCCCATATACCTGTACAGAGTTATCATAGTTGTGTTAGTAGAGTTGATTCATTCATTCAGATCAGTATAATTGCGGGGGTCATCTCAGACTTGCGTTTACCTGCCGAGCATCATGACGGTGGCCTGTGGGTTGGTGCCGGGGGAGTACCTGAAGGTGGAGCTGTCGATGACCCTGAGCCCCCTCACCCCGAACACCCGGTAGTTGTCGTCGACGACGGCGCCGACGTGGCACCCGCCGTGGTAGTGCCAGATGGTCATGACGGTCTCCCTGCAGTACTGCTCCGGCGAGCGGGAGTCGTTGACGTGCCGCGGCAGCAGGTTGACGGGGAAGTTGGCCGAGTCGGTGAAGATGGACTCGACGGTGGTGTTGGCGTAGGTGAAGTTGGAGAAGGCGCGCGACTGGATCACCCGCTCGATCGTCTGGATCCCCCGGACGCACCGCTCCAGGTCCTCCGCCTCCTGGAAGTAGTTGAAGGTCACGGCCGGGTTGGCGCGCGGGTCGGTGCTGCGCAGCTCGATGTGCCCCGTCGACACCGGCCCCAGGATCTTCTCCAGGATGAAGCCGCCCCGGAACGCCCGCCTGTCCAGCCGCCTCATCGCCTCCGCCGCGCGCTGCAGCGCCTCCGGCGTCCTCTGCCCCGGCGGCAGCGTGCCGAGCTGCCCGGTCTGGGGGGAGAAGAGGCCGAAGCTGGCCAGGCGGCGGGCGCCGTCGGAGACCGGGATGCCGAACTCGGAGCCGCTCACGCCCTCGATGAAGCTGCCGGACTTGGTGATCCCGACGACCTGCACCAGGGAGAGCCCCACCGGCACCGGCGACGGGATGAAGACCGAGTTCATGGGGTTGTCGGCCACGCCCTGCCCGACCATGGGCTGGTCCACCAGCACCTGGATGCCGTGCGCCTCCAGGTGCGCCTGCGGGCCCACGCCGCTCAGCATCAGCAGCTGCGGGCTCCCCAGCGTCCCCGCCGACAGTATCACCTCGTTCTTCCCGCCGTCCCGGAGGTACACCCGGTGCTGCACCCCCAGCGGGTCCGCGAACACCACCCCGTACGCCACCGGGTACGGCACCCCCTCCTGGCTTCTGAACAGGATCCGCGACACCGTGGCGTAGAGCACGACGGTGAGCCCCCGGGGCCGGGCGTGCCGGAGGAAGTCGGCCGCGGTGTGGCGCTGCCCGCTGTTGTCGAAGATGGTGCCGCCGATCTTGGTCCCCGTGACGTGGTCGAAGGTGAAGCCGTTGTCGGGGGTGACGCCGGCCTCGAGCAGCGCGTCCCGGAGCGCGGCCTGCCACGGCGGCACGTCGGGGCGGAACACCAGCGCGCGCTCCACCCACCGGTACGACGAGTTGACGAGGCCGGCGTCCCACCCGGCCGTGCGCACGTACTCGTTGCTGGCCCGCGTGTAGAACCCGGCGTTGAGGCAGCTCCCGCCGCCCAGCACCCGCGCCCGCGCGTTCACCACGCCGTCCGTGGAGACGAACCGCTGGGCCGGGGACGCCAGCGACGTGTCGGCCAGCGCATCCGTGAAGTGCTCCTGGTTGGACATGTTGCGGTAGGGGAGGCCCCCGCGCTCCAGCAGCAGCACCCGCGAGTGCTCCGACAGCGTCGCCGCCAGCGGGCACCCGGACGTGCCGCCGCCGACCACGATGTAGTTGTAGTGCGACACCAGCGGCGCGTCCTGCGCGTGCTGCACGAACCGCAGGTTCTCCAGTTGCTCTGCACACGTATGGCACCATTGGTCATCACAGCGTCCAGTGATCATGATAAAAGAGACAACGCACGTAGCTGACGTGCAAAACCCCCAGAAAAACCATGCAGGTGAACACACGCACCGTCCTCCGAGAGTGCGACGACGCAGAGCGCGCCAAGGACCGCGGCGGCGAGCACCAGCGTCGGCGATCTCGCGCGGCCAAGTGCCATTTGCGCCGGCGAGCTCGGCATCCTTTGCGCTTCAGGGACGCGAAAAGTTCGCTTGGTTTATAAACCTCGAGTTAGCGCGCGGGTAGATCGAGGGTAGATCTGTTAAATAATGCGGAGGCGGTTGCAGTGCAAAGAACAGCTGCGAGGAGCCCATAAACTTGTGTTACTATAGAAAGGGAATGGTTATATCAAATGCAATGCATTGGTTGTGAAATGCAAAAGTGATGAACATTCTTTTTACACAGAAGGAGTATATCAAATGCGATGGAGCAGTAAGCAGGAGGGTTTACTGGCCAATCTTGAGACGGTTTTCGCGCGTGCACTATATTTTTTTCGAAAGGATTACATTTGACATTCTGACGTGAGGAGATCGGTCCAAACTATGAGAAAAATAATAAAATACTAAGAAAAACCTAGATACTAAAAGAAAGCGGTAAAGATAATCTGGCGAACGTTCGCTAGAAACCAATCCCCAGCAAACGCCCCATAGCACGGATGTCACTAAAGAAATTTGCCTCAAATAAATGAACCTTGGCCGGCTGGCCCGCCATCGCGACGGCTGGCCGGATGGCCCTCTCCGGTTTCCTAACACGCGCCACCCCGATCCGGGGGTGTGCGCGGCTTGCCTGGCACAAGCGAACTACACCAACAGGGTCGGCCCGTCACGCGCAAGGCAACCAACAAGAGGGCACAAACTGGTGTGATCGAAAACACCACATCACGATGGACCCAACCGTGCCCGCAGCCCCCCCGGCATGGACCCATAGGCAAGTCGTCCGGGTGTGAGGCGCCTGCCTAGATCGGACGGCCCAGAGCGCCCCAGGGAGCCAACCGCGGGTGGCCAACATGCAACGAACAACGCGGAGGACATTTTCACACGCAAAGGCTCCCCGAAGACCTGATACTCCAACATTCTTTATAGAAGTAATAAATATTAGTTTAGTTCCGGGACCGGGAGTTCTAAAATCTGGCCCATGGGATCAAAATAAATGGACGGTGGACAATGGAAAGAGCCGTTTTCCTTCCCAAAATAAATAGAAGCAAAGCGCTTTACATGGAACCATTCATCAACTGGAACATCCATGGTGCACAAAAACCAAGCGAGAGATAACATGGTTTAGCTGAATCAAACATCCATGTAGCGAGACAAGCTGACCGACATAGTTGCATCATCCATGCAAACACAAGTACTTCCAATATCATATTTCTGCTTGATATATAATACCTAGAAATATATGCGTGAAGTCATCTCACTTCTCAAATCCAGCTCATTACTACTAATCACCCCAAGTTTTTAGTGCTGCTCCTTTTCTAAAAAAAAAGTTTTTAGTGCTGCTACCACAACATCATCTCATATATAAGTCTTGCTAGGAGGATGAAAGGGCTTTATCTCTCCATAGGCATGAGGTAAAGATCTAGCCATCATTGTATAAACCAACGATAGTGAGATCTGCCTTCACAATGCAGCTCGACCCTACAACATAGCCTTTCTTGAGTTTCTTGAGTCCAAGAAAGTTAGGCCAACCCCATCCGCCATCACATACGAAGAGACCTGTGATCACCACAAAAGTAAGATCAACTGTAATCAGAGTAAATTGCATAAAACCACCACTTTGAGGGCTAGGTTTGCGGAAAACATTAGGTTACAGAATTGTTGCAGAAAGCACCACGTCTATCGTAATTGTTTTGCAAAAACCACTGATCGGCGGATCGGGCCGTGTTAAGTGAGTTTATGACAGGTTGGGCCCGTTTTTCGCCTACATGGCACTCCAGGCCGTCCCGACAGCCGGCAGTCGGCGTTAGACGGCGCCGTTAGGGCTCGTCTTTAGTCATCCACTCCCGCATCCGTCTCTTTTCCCCCTCCTCGCTCCCGCCGCCGTCGCCCTCCCCCATTCTTCTTCCCCCTCCTCCTCGCTCCCGCTGCCGTCGCCCTCCCCCATTGGTGCCGTCGCCATTCCATAGAAACACAGAGATGCGCAGTCCGGCGAAAGGTGGAGATGCTGGTGGCGGCTCTCCGCCCGGCAGCGCCGCACGCATCGTACGTAGTGGAGGAGGACCCGCAGTGGATCTAGGCGAGCTGTGCGCGAGTTCGAACCCTAGCAAGCCGTCAGAGGAAGAGGAGGAGGAGGACCCGCAATATTCGATGGAATACAGGGCGGCCAGAGCATTCGCCGCGGCGGTGAAGGCCAATTCGACGGGAAGCCAGCACATCGCGTCATCCTTCGGCGGCGTATAGTGAGATCCACTTTTCTTTGCTCTTCCCTTCCCGTTCTCCATTCAATTGCGTTGCCAGGGTACTCCATTCAATTGTGTTGCGAGGGTACCCCTAGGGTTAGTGTTCATATTGTTCTATCCTATCAAATGCAGTACAAGTGTCAAATGTTGTGATTTTGTTGTCATGTGCCCTAGGACATTATTTAGATTAGTTCAGATTATGTGCTTTGTTTGTCCTGTGCCTAGGGTTGACATTTTTAGATTAGTTCTGATGTTGTGCTTTGTTTGTCCTGTGCCCTAGGGTTTACATTTGGTTATTAGTTTTATTAGTGTTTCATTAGTGCTTTATATTATTTGCAGTCTGGATGATGAGGTTTGGGAATTGAGGATGCATTTCCATGACAGAGACAACATTGAGAGATCTATGATGGTGTCAGACATAACATTTTACAACCTAGTAGCACTGATAGAAACAGAAGGTTATGGATTTAAAGATTACATGTACTATGTCAGGGATCCTGGGCTAGGGATAGAAGGAATGGAAGAAATAGATGATGATGACAAGCTTGAGGAAATTCTAGACAACATAGCATTGCAAAATCAGTAGATATTGAATGTGATAGTTGTTAGGGCCAGTTCTCCCAATGCTGCAAGTATAAACACCAGCTCCAATGTTATTGAGCAGCAAATCCTCTAGAAGAAATTGGAGAGCCCAAACTGTATCAGATAGATGAAGAAGGAGTGTTGTTCAGTGCACCAGATGTGCATGTAGCAGCAGCAAGTTCAGAAGCAGCAGAAGTGGAGCCAATGCCCATACAGTTTCAAACACAGCATAGCACCAATTTGGAGGAGCAACTTGCTTTAGGTTATGTACAAGTGGAAGAAAATCATGTATACAATTCAGAGGAGCAAATGGAAATTGAAAAGGTTATGGAGGAGACAAGGAGGAAGGAAATTGAAATGTTTAGAAAGAATAAGAAAAATAAAGAGAAGGTCACTTCTGTGAAGAGAAAAGCTGCAGTGATGGATAATGAGGAGGACAGTGATGATGATGATTTGGAAGAATATGGTGATACCCTTGCTAGGCTTGAGGAGATGAAAAGACAGAGGGAAGATCCACTCCTTCATTTTGAAGGGGACACAGATGTTGAGGAAATGTATGAGACAGAGGAGGAGGATGCACTATATGAGCCTGAAAGTGAAGAAGAGGAGGAAGAGGATGAAGAGAGTACTTTGGAGGAAGAGAGTAATCTGGAGCAGGAGCAAGATGGACAGAAGAAGAAAAAGGAGAAGAAACACAGAAAAGGCCCAACAAGCAGATCACATGCAAGTGTAGAGGAGTTGTTTGAGGAGGACTGGATACCATCTTCTGATGAAGACAAGAAACCAATGGACTTGGGTGTGGAAGATGATGATGGTGCAGAGGCATTGGCATATGTTTTGCCCAATGGCAAGAAAAGCAGAGCTAAGAAGATGAAGAAAAGGTTATGGTATGATGAGAAGAGAGCTCACCCAGCTGAGCAATTTGTGAAGCATCTTTGCTTCATTAATGTGTACCAGTTCAGGAATGCACTTCAAACAATGCACATTGCACAGAACAGGAACTATGAGTACCATAGAAATTGCAGTGACAGGGTTATAGCACAATGCATAGATGAGACATGCCCTTTTTATTTAGCAGCTTCTCAGATTGCAAATGAGAAGACTTTTACCATAAGGAAGCAGTATGTGGTGCACACTTGTCCTTCTGTGTCAGAGAACACAAAAGTTACTGCTAAGTGGGTTGCAAAGTTTTGTGAGGAAGCAATCAGAAATGACCCATGCACAACAATCACTACTATAATTAACACTGCAAAGAGCAAGTATGGAGTGGAAATATCAACCCACATGGCATACAGGGCTAAGAAGGCAGCAAAGAATGTTGTGTTAGGAGATCAGAAGGCCCAGTACACCAGGATTAGGGATTATTTGCAGGCTGTGCTAGATACTAATCCAGGTTCAAGGTGTATAGTGACAACAAGACATTTGAGGGAGCATCCAAGCACAAACCCTAGGTTTCATACATTATTCTATTGCCTAAATGGATGCAAAGAAGGGTTTCTCAGTGGCTGCAGACCATTCATAGGTAATTCCTTGGTATCTAATGTGTGTTTGAATAATGTGTGTTTTCAAATAGTTTGCCTAATGTGTTAATTTGTTATACGTCTGGATGGATGCTTCATAAAGCTCACTACCGGTCAACAGATCCTTGCTGCTACTAGAAGAGATGGGAACAATAATATATTTCCCATTGCATTTGGAATTGTTGATAAGGAGGACACAGATTCCTGGACTTGGTTTCTGTATCAGCTGAAGGTAGCACTAGGTGGCCAATCTGGGAAGTTTGGCAACTACACAATAATTTCTGATAGGCAGAAGGTAATGAAATCCACTTGTGCTAGCTATCATTTAGTTCTTTCTAATAGTTAGTTGCATTTAGGTGTAGCTACTTTCTGTACACAATCATTTAGTTCTTTGTAGTAGTTACACAATTATTTAGGTGTAGTCACTAAGTTAGCTTTACTTAAATTCACACAGGGCCTGCTTAAAGCCATAAACAGAGTCTTTCCCAATTGTCCACAAAGGTTTTGCCTCAGACACATTTACCAGAACTTTCAAAATGCTGGGTTTAGAGGGACAGAATTAAAGAAATACATGGATGAAGCAAGTTACTCATACATTGAACATGGTTATAATGTTGCAATGGATGAGTTGAAGAGAGAGTGTGAGGCAGCATGGGCTTGGCTTAGTAAAATCCCAAAGCACACTTGGGCCAGACATGCCATGGACACAAATTGCAAAACAGATTTAGTAGTTAACAACTTAAGTGAGGTTTTCAACAAGTGGGTTCTAGATGTCAGGGCTAAGCCAATAAGGACCATGGTTGATGGAATTAGAACAAAATTAATGGTCAAGTTTAATGCAAATAGAACCAAGACTCAGACTGTCAGATGGGAGATTTGTCCAACATATGCAGAGAAATTGGAGGAAGCAAAGAAGTGGTCTAGAAACTGCCAATCATTGATGGCTGGCCCCAACCTTTACCAAGTTACTAGTGAGGAGAGAACATATGCTGTCAACCTAGCACATAGGACTTGTGGTTGTAAGAAGTGGGATATGACAACAGTTCCTTGCAATCATGCTGTTTCTGCTATACACAAGGCTAAGCTTCAGCCAGAGGACTTTGTTGATGATTTCTTCAAAAAACCTATGTACCTGGCAGCTTACAGTCCTATAATATATCCTGTACCTGGCCCTGACATGTGGCCAAGGACAAATAGTTTGGACATTGAGGCTCCTGTTTTCAAAGAACACAAGGGCAGAGCACAGACTAAGAGGAGAAAGGGCCAATTTGAGAAGCCAGCTCCCAAAGACACTTCAAGAATGGCCTCAATTACCTGCTCCAACTGTAAAAAGGTGGGCCATAGGTACACCAATTGCCATGATGCTCTAAAGCCTGCACTTGCTATGAGAAAGAACAAACATCAGGTAACCACTCTGCTATGAGAAAGACTAAATTTGTTGTTACTTTGTTGCTTACTAATATTAAACTACTTGTTTCATTGCAGCCAAGCACCAGCTCTTACCCACCTGATAGTAGAAGCACACCAGCTCCAGCAAGGACTGCAGCCTCTGCTGTTGCCACTGCTGGTGGATCATCAAGGAGGGCAACATCTGCTGCTAGTCCAGCTCCAGCAAGGACTGCAGCCTCTGCTGCTGCCACTGCTGGTGGATCATCAAGGAGGGCAACATCTGCTGCTAGTCCAGTTCCAGCAAGGAGGACAACATCTGCTGCTAGTCCAGCTCCAGCAAGGAGGGCAACATCTGCTGCTGCTCCAGCTAGGAGGCAGCCAGCTGCTCCAGCTGCTCCCAAGGGTAAGGCAGCAGCCAGTAAATCTTCATCATCTGCTCCCAAGAGTAAGGCACCAGTTGCTCCCAAGGGTAAGGCACCAGCAACCAGATCTTCATCAGCTGCTGCAAAGGGACCAAGGTTAGCTTTCATGCCTCCAAGACCAAGTGATGGTTCCCAGAGAGCCAGGAAGCCCAGCAACAAAATGAAGGATTACTTGACTGCCTCTGGTGCAAAATGGTGATGATGGTGATTTGGTTGTGTTGATGTTGTATCAAACTATGGCATTTTGGTTGTGTTGTGAAACTATGTTGTGTTGTTCTGCTACTCCAGTTATGCTACTCCAGTTATGCTACTCTGGAATTCTATTAGTCCTGTGATGATCAACTGTTATGATCAATTTGTGTCAAACTATGGCATTCTAGTAGTACTGCTGATGCTGTGATACTCTTGATGCTGTGATAGTCATGATGCTGTGATAGTCATGATGCTGTGATATTCTTGATGCCTCGGCGTCGACAAAAAGCCAAAAACCCTAACTTGGCCTACTTGATGCCTCGACATCGACAAAAAGCCAAAAACAACCCTAATTGACCCTACTTGATGCCTCGGCATCGACAAAAAGCCAAAAACCCTAACTTGGCCTACTTGATGCCTCAACATCGACAAAAAGCCAAAAACAACCCTAATTGACCCTACTTGAAGCCTCGGTGTCGATAAAAAGCCAAAAACCCTAACTTGGCCTACTTGATGCCTCGGAGTCGATAAAAAGCCAAAAACCCTAACTTGGCCTACTTGATGCCTCGGCGTCGACAAAAAGCCAAAAACCCTTACTTGGCCTACTTGATGCCTCGGCGTCGATAAAAAGTCAAAAACAACCCTAATTGACCCTACTTAATTCAGAATCATCAGTTGAACAGGAACATACTAAAGCAAAAATCATCAATTGCAAACAGATTACTTAAGATAACATTAACCAGCTCTAAATACCACCAAATTCAACACTAGTTCAACTCCATACATAATCATAGTTTGACATTCAGCACTAGTTCAAATAGCACCACATTCAACACTAGTTCAAATGCAAACATCTTACTTAAGATTACATATCCATAGTTCAGGAGTACTTATAGTTAATAGAATTTAAACTACTATCATTACAACAAATGCCAAACCACACCCTGCAAAAGGTCAGCAAATGCCAAATGATATTGCCCATTCTTCTCTTGCACTGCTTATCCATTTATGATGGCCTTGATCCCCTCCAGCTTCACATTGCTCTCTTCAACTGTCTTCTTGAGCTCATCAATGTGGATCTGCAAATTCTTCTTCTCTCTTGCTAGCTTCAACTTCATGTTCCTAATGACAGTACCTTGAGCAGCTGCTATGTTCTTCAAAGTGTCATACTGCTCCTGCAACTTGGTTGTTTCAGCATCTTTCCTTTCTATCACTGCCCTCTGCTCCTGGGCATCCATAAGTGCATTGACATCTTCAATCAACTTCTCATAGCTGGCCTGGAGTTTCTTCTTCTCTTGTGTCAGGTCATGAACAGTAAATGAATGCATCAGACATTCCTCATTCCTGTCCATCTTACTCTGTTCATACATAGACCACAACTTGGACAGTGCATTCTCAAGGGTAGTGGGCCAAGATGGATCAATCCATTCTACTAGTCCACAGTTTTTACCTTCCTGAAAAAAGAGTATTAACAAAATGAATTACATAACAGTGACTTGCTTACAATGATAGGCTAGATTACTTTATACTAAAATTCAGATCATGCTCTAAAGTAAACAACTACTAAGTAAACAATGCTGGTGTGCTAACCCATGAATATTCTGTCCTAAAATAAGCTAACATGGCAGAGTTAAAAAATGACCTAACTAAACAATATTGCCAGATCCAAACTAAACAATGCTGGTCTGCCAACCCATGCATCTTCTCTCTTAAAATATGCTAACCTGACAGAGTTAACAAAATGACCTAACTAAACAATGTTGCCAGAACCAGACTAAACAATGCTGGCAGAGTAAACAATTAATGAATCCACTGTCTGAACTTCACATTATAATACAATGCCTACTGGAGTGCCACATTACATGTCCATGGCAAACAAATGACAGATCTGTTAAGTTCTCGAGTCGAGAAAACAACTTTTCTTGTCACGTTTTTCCTTCGCTGTTCTACGATGCGTGGGGGTATCGGTGCTGATAAACTCGTCTCCGCTCATCTTACCTGGAAATGGAAATAAACGATCTTTGCCGAGAGATAGGAGCATTCGGTGGAACCGGTGAACTACACTTGCTTCTTGAATCAACAACTTCCAATTAGTTAAGTTGGAACCATACCTTCTCTGCACAACAAAGAAACCTCCTGCCAGTGTGAATCCCTTCGAAAGCAACACGCCTTTCTGCTGCCTTCCCGTGTCCATGGCACAAAACATACATATCTGTCTCAGGGCCCTCGAAATCCGAGTCTTCGGTGCTAGCAGGAACCTGGAGTGCGAAGGAATGACAGAGATTTGGTCCAATGTTTGAAAAGAAGCTCATTCCAGAAATCCCCAAATATCAAACCCTAACCCTAACTCTGAGAACTGACCTTAATGGTGCCGTCGTCGGAATCTGAGCTCATGTACTGCCTGGTGTGCTCGCTGCTATCCGACCCATCACTCCACGACACCATGGCGCTGCGGCGGCGGTGCGGCGCGGCGGCGACGGGTGCGGCGACCAAGAACAGAGCGAGAGCGAGAAGAGAGCGAGCGAGCAGAGTGGAGAAGGAGTAACGGTTCGCGCTTTTGACTGCTAGGACCGAACGGCGCCGTCTAACGCCGTCTAACGGCTGTCGGGACGGCCTGGAGTGCCACGTACGCGAAAAAGGGCCCCACCTGTCATAAACTCACTTAACTCAGCCCGATCCGCCGATCAGTGGTTTTTGCAAAACAATTACGCAAGACGTGGTGCTTTCTGCAGAGAATCTGTATCCTAGTGTTTTTCGCAAACCTAGCCCTCAAAGTGGTGGTTTTATGCAATTTACTCACTGTAATCATCATGAGGTTACAAAAACTAGCTGCTTGAATCACACACATGAGTAGCACTGATACTTGCTAAGGAGAGTTGAACCTGAATTTTTAGTCAAGTGTTTCCCATTCTTTTGGTTCAGGATGGACAGAGTCATTACAGCCACCTTCTTGGACTCGAGATGGAGCTCATCCGAGGCATCCAGGAATAAGTACAAGCTGAGGCAATCAGTGCTGTACAAGTCACCACGCGGGTACATGCGGATGTACCTGTTGACAAAAATATAATTAGGTACCCGGGAAAAATTTATTTACAGAATGTGGTTAGTTATTGAAATCAGAAAGTTGTGGCTGAGCTTGGGTGTAGCCAGCGATTAACTTTGGACACAACTTCATGGCATTACACTTGTTCAAAAAATTTAAGCAAACCATCACTACGGGTACAAGATAATACAATGTTCCGCAGAAACAATCTGAGAAAATAATTGATGGTATGTGACACATACTAGGACCATACCAAATATATACGTTAGAATGAAATTTCTGTGAAAAATATATCCTAAACAACATAACATATGACCATGACATTTTACGCCAACATAGATTTTAGCACTACATTGTTTCAAATTTGTTCCTGAATTTTGGCACACTGTGATTACAAAACCCCTATGCTATTGAAATTGGAATGCGCTACCACATATCTGTAAATATCTGTATTGCATGCTTAGAGATTAAGCTAAAATATCCAGTTGGAATATCTGGAGGACTGGTAAGCTAAAGGATACGTTTAAGCTAAAATGTTGGATAACACATGCATACCATTTATATAAATTATTTGTGATGTAACTGTCTAATTGGTAATAGGTGCATACCATTTATGCCCGCCAACTTCAAATGTAGGAGAACGGACAGAGTGATCCAAGTCCAGTTCAAGGAAATTGTTCATGTTCCAAGTGTATGTCCCTTTGACGAACCCCTTCTCCTGGACAAAGAGGTTCTGAACTGTGGTAGGCTTCTTCTGAACCACAACAGCCTTCTTTTCCGGAGAGCAGGCATCAATTTTTAATATCTCCACAGCAAAGACACAACTATCATCAACTAGAAAAGCAGATGATTTCAGTAGCTTCTTAAGAGGAATCAAGCAATGCTCCTTCGAGTAGAAATTCTTGAAATCAAAGCTGTAGCTAGCTGCGTTTAGGTAAAGGTTAGAAGATTAGAGAACAAATAACTTGTACGTAAGGTGCAAATATACCAAATAATATATAGCCAACCCCCACTAAAAACAGGTATATATTATCTATATAACCAACCATCACCCCAGTTCAGAAAGCCAGAGAAGATATCAAGATAGTGAAGTACATCCAAGTAATGTTGATCAAATTTAAAGAGAACATGTGTATGTAGTCCGAATCAAACAAACTTGACGGCAAAGAAAAATACAAAACGACTTCTTCATGGCAAAAGTAATATTTGATCGTAATGATGGAACCATGGTATTTATATCTCAAACTTATGACACACAGACTACGAACTCCTAGCTGTAATAGGATGGATGTGCTTGAAAAAATAAATCCATAAGACTACCTTTGCATCCATAGTACATTCCTTTTGAATGGTTGTATATTGACAACTCAAACACCGCATGCACTGTGTGAGCTGGCACCAAGCTTAGTTCGGATGGCACAAGACGAAGAGCAGCATATGGAGTTACAGAACCAGCTTCTTTATGCATTAGACTCACTTGCAGGTCCCTGGAAAATGAAATCATGGGAAGAAACCAAAGTCAGTCTAGAATTCATAACTGAAGTAGGAGTGAAGTCCAATTTCCTCACTTCATGCACCGTATCAAGCGTTAGCATCTGACTGTTTGTTTATGAGACATATAACGTGTATTAGAAACAAACCATATGGTATTTACATCTAGTACATAAACTCTGCAGAGTTTCTTTTGCAATTATGATACATACCAGTTATAACCAGAGCAGTGAAAAGGGCCAGATGTTGCTCTCTTAGCTCCAGTCTTAAGCAGTGATGAGAAGTCATCAATCCTCCATTCGAAATCTGGAACATGGGTCTTTCCGAAGTCCGGAATCCTCCATTCTGGATCCGGAACAACATGGGCCTTTCCTAGGAGTGCACGAGCTGATGTTTGCACAAGTGCAATAACTCAAAATTACAAAACAAAGAAAGAGAGAACATGCAATGGAAAAATTCATGTGCATGTCGCAGTTCCAATAAACAGGCTACAATATCGACCAGCGCAAGAATGGCCAACAACATATAAGTTCTTTATGTTCTGATTATATGAATCAAACTCTTGGATGCAATTATTTGTGATATGTTATTCATGTAACCAAGCAAGGGTAGAACAAGGCAGAAGATACCTGTAGTTTCTTATATATCATCATTCTGATAT
Source organism: Triticum aestivum (assembly GCF_018294505.1). Lineage (NCBI taxonomy): Eukaryota > Viridiplantae > Streptophyta > Magnoliopsida > Poales > Poaceae > Triticum > Triticum aestivum. The sequence continues at coordinate 264,270,589 of NC_057796.1, read as the reverse complement.
ATCAACAAGACATCAAGACCAACTAGTTAGCAATCTTGCTAATTTATCAGCATGATGGTGATGGCAAGTACTTGTTCAATTCAGAGCTAGGATTTCATATTCTTACCTTGACTTTTGCCAAGGAATTAATGCTGTCAATTGCATCTAAGTTTTAGTTTATACTGTAAAACATACAGTCCAAACATCACAATTAACCGGACAAACATACATGAACTCTTGCAGTTGCCCATAGATCTGCCCCTTCCTCTTGTCTCCTCTGCAAGTAAGATCAAATCATACCACATCTCAGAGAAAGGTAGCAGATCATGCAAATACTACTGTACTAATTACCACGGCAGACAAATAATATTATCACGCCATAATGCAGGGTTAAGAGCATACAGATTCTTCAAGGGTAGAGCCAATCTTGGTCAAAATAACTACCACGGCAAGTGAAAATTATTGCCGGCGAAAAAAATAAAGGAGAGAACAAGAAGTGGAAATCCCTATACACGAGCAGGTCGATTAAAAATCTACGCGCTTTAGGCTTTAGACCTCGATTGATTACGAAATAAAGACAAGAACTTGCAGCGCAAAACCATGGATCCATGTTTCGTGAAAAGAAAAGAAAAAACTGCAAGTCTGAAAAACCCTCAGGTCCAGAAGAAAAAGTGAAGAAGAGTAGGATGCGATAATCCGCGGTAAGAGACGGGATTTGCGACTTCCATGAAGAATCCAAGGAAGAGGGAGACCTGGATTTGGGGGCAGAATGAGAGTAGCTCACAGTGGCTTCCTCGGCGTTCGTCGGGGTCCCGGAGCCGGAGGTGCGAGGGAGTGGGGTTTTAATCCAAGGAGAAGGGGATGGTCGCCTCTCCACCCTCCACAGTCACGAGTCACAAAGAGGAAGAGCACCTGCCCCTCACTTTTCTCTCCTCTCTCTCTCCGCCCGTCGCTCCGTTTTCCTCCCCAGCTCCCTTCTCGCTTGTTAAAGGACTTGCCATTCAGGCGCAAGGTTTGCCATTCTCGTGCAAGGCTTACTAAAGCAGACTGACGCGTTCACTGTTCTTACTTCTCTCCTTTTTCCTCTGCTCTGTGCTTTACTTCACTCGGCATAGGAGCTGTTGGTGAGTGGTAGCTGCTCTTTTCTTTAAAATAAAGGAAAACTTATTGTGTGAATAGGAACTCAAATTCACATTCAACTTAGAACCGGGATGCTGAGAGCAACTCCAACCGGCTGACCAAAACAGACAAGTTTGGGTCGGCCCAGCGGACACCCATGTCCGCTTTGGCGTTGCGCTGACCCGACCATTTTCGAGGTCGCCTGAAAAAATAAATAATGCAAATATTTGAAACTAAAAAACGTTAATTAAACATAAATACCGGCCACAAAGACCGGCGAGAGTCCGCGAGTCCACATTACATTAAATAAAAATATTTAATAAAACTAAAAAGTAGGAGGACGCGCGCTATCTTAGGCGTCCTCGTCGTCGTCGTTGGGGCTGATGAGGTCGATGAGCGTTGACGCCAGCCCAGCCTAGGGGAACGCCGTCAGCCAGGCTGTGGCGACGTTCTCCGGCGCCGGCGCGATCGCCACCGGCTGGGCTGCGCGGGCACGGTGCTCCTCTTCCTCCGCCTCGCGTCGCTCCTCGTCGCGCTCCCACTGCTCGAGCCGCTCCTCCGCCAGCCAGCGCCGCGGCCAGCGCTCGAGGTAGATATGCTCTTGCGCCGGTGTCGCCCCGTACCAGACGGGTGGCACGCTGACCCTCCCGCGTGTACCGCTTGGTCTTGACGGGGGTCGGTGCCGGTGTTCGCACACGAACACGTCACCGTGTACCCTCGACGCCGGGGGAGATGCACCGCAGCTCATGTCGAAGGAGACCTGCCGGAAGCGCGGTACGCAAGACAATCCGGCGGGCGCTTTTGTAGACCCGAAACCCCACACGTCCGGGAGGGACCCCGTCAGGGCGCGCGGCGGCTATGGGCTGCCCTAGGTCGGCCTGACCGCCCCTAGGGCCTCGAGGTTCGCCGCCCTGCAATGAAGAAGAACGAACGAAAAACGAGGAAGAAGAAGAACTAGAGTTAAGGAGAAAAGATAAAAGATAAAAAATGGTAGATGTGTTGTTCAATTGTGTGTTGTTCAATCGGCCGTCACCCCTTAAGTATATAAGAGGCGGCTGAACTTCCCGCGCAAGGAAAAAGCTTCAATTCACGTCCAAAACCCTAGTCCAATTCGGATTTGTTTGGTCCGAACTTTCCAAAACTGTTCGGTAAAATCTGGCTGCACCTTGCGAGCCATGTTTGGGGGAGTAAACGACCTCGGATGGAAACGAGCCCAAAAGCAATCTTGACCGTTTCGACGAGACCAACAACTTTCATGTTAAACGTTTTTTGATCTGAGGCCATCTTGAGAGGGTTTTCGGCTGTTTTCCGAAGTCTGCAGCAGCGAAATTCAAAACCCGGACGAACATACCCGGAGTGTCCAGCCATCCACACAGAAAATCAAAAACCGGATGGTTTGTCCCCGGAGTGTCCGGCCATCCAGTGCAGCAGCGTCTTGTACTGACTGTAACTTTTGCATACGACCTCGGATTAAGACGTTTTTTTATATCAAAATCGACCGTTTCGACGAGACGAAGACAATTCGTGTAGAAAATTTTCTCATATGAGGCCATATTGGGGGAGTAATCAGTCGAATAGTATTCTGGATACAAAATCTCATTACTTCGAACACAACTTCGGCCTTAGAGATGAGACGGGATGGCTATGGCCCAAATATCAAAGTTTCTCCTTTTGACGATCCGGAACTTTCTCACACTTTTCCATTTGAGGCCTTCCTAATTATGTTTTCGACCATGCCAAAATCTGGTGTCAACACATGCCCCCCTGTTTTTCGGCAAAGCTCGTGTGCCGAAAAATAACTTCTGCATAGCTTGTTCTAAGGACGATGTCAACACTCCATCGGCTATTTTGCATGTTCTTAGGACGATAAGTATATATCGGCCATTGCTTGTTTGAACCTCTTGATGCAAACTTGGGTGAAAACTTCTCAGCTTCTATAACGATCCGGTGATAAGGTTCCATAGATCAAAACCATCCTCCGAACCATATTTTTCACCATTTCGCTAGGATTTTGCAGATAATCAAGAATTAACTTCCTCCAATCCTTACTTCGCCTGCATAAAAGTTTCATTAGTGGCCGAAGCGGTGGGCTTTGGTTCGGCCTTGCCTATGTTGACAAGACCTAGCATCGGCTATTGATAGAAATGCAATACACCATGGTTAACATAGTAGCCGGATGCTTGCTGTGCCAACTCTTTCGAATTGTCATGTCTAGATATATGAACAATTTTAAAGCAACCCAAGGTAAATCTTGCATCTAGACATACCAAAAGATAAACTATAAGTGATTCGTCAAAACGTTGATAACGCTTGGATATTTGTTGCACTACTAATAACGAATCACCGGAAGCCTCAATATGTATAGCACCTATAGCAAGGCAAAGCTCCAATCCGAATAACAATGCATATTCGGCTTTGATCATTGTGCAAAATATTTTAAGCGGCATGAGGCTTCACAAAATAGCTCCATATGGAGATAAATAAACAACACCAACACCTTGGCCATTGCTACAAATTTAACCATCAATATATAATCTCCATGGTACTAGAGAGATCAAGCTAAAATCAATATTATGCATGATGTCAATATGATGCTCAATAATAAACTCAACCATGATTTGGCCTTACGTAAATTCTGAAAACTAATAAGCCAAAGCACACCCAATCAAAACGTAAGTTCACTTTGCAATTTTGGTGAATTGGTTTATGCATAATATCTTCAATGGCATCAATTTGACAAATTCCTTTGCAAGCACTTATTTCAGTCTCTGCTCAAACTAAGGACGATGTTAGAATACCACACCGGACATTCTTAGATATATTCTTAGGGCGATAGATAAGTATCGGCCATTACCATGAGGTCCATGTAGAATTCACCCACCAAAGTATGTATAGTCAAAATAAACAAATGAAATAGCAATAAAATATTTCAGCCCCATTGTATTAGCAACGAAAATGTAACTAACCAAATGTATAGTGATTTGGTAATACCCTGTCATGATATAGAATATTATGTTGCATCCATGTATCAAAATAAATCCATGGAGGGTAATTGATCATACCTACGGATGAATTCCATGGCAAAGGAATCAACGGCATGGTTGAAGAAAATGGATGATGTGCTAACCGAAGATTTTGATGTTGTGATGCACACCTTCGGCTTAATTGTTTATTGCTTCCATTCTTCTCTTTCTTCACTTTTATTGTACTTATTGCAATAGAAGCATGCACATCCTTTTTGTTATGATTGATCCTCTTGGGAACCCATGCCATGTTCTTCTGTCTCCGCTCTTGTGCACTAAGATTTTGTAATTCCCTCTTTTGCCAATACGATAAACTGAGTGGGCATCTCGGCTGTGATTCTGTTTTGACCTTGTGCACTCTCAACTTCTTTTCTTCAGATTTGGCACTTTGACTCTCAATAATTGGTTGCTTCGTCTCATTGCCTTTAGTAGCCAATGTCAACACTTTAACAGGTTCTTTTTCATTTGAGATCAAATCTGAAGTTGCACTCTTACGACCATCTCTTTTAACACGGTAAATTGGCTTGACCACCTCTTTCTTCTTCCTTGAGCTCTGGACCGATTTCCTATGATTGAAACGGTCTTTAACATGTGATCGTTCAAATGATGATCTTCTCGGAGCTGCATAATATTGATGAGATGGTCTAAAATAAGATGGAGAATGTGCCCTTGTATCATACCTGTCCCATGATGGATATGGATCTACATGAGCATAGGGAGGCATCCACGGCATTGGTGAAAGTGCGTTATATCGACTAGAGGGGGGGGGGTAAATAGGCGATTTTTATGAATTCTTCACTGAGGAATTTGCGGGTGAGGAAATTCCTTAGCGAAGAACTACTTGCAGCGGAATAAGTACTCAAGAGTAAGCATAGCAGAACATAGGCATGGTCATCATGATGAAATGAAGACAAACACAGAGTACAAAAAGCGTAAACACGGGATAGCACAGGATGAAGACAAACAGACTGAAGAAATTGAACTGAGGAAATTGAGAAAGTCTTCTGTCAAAGTCTTCAAACACAGATATGACAAGCACACAACACAGTAATGAGGAAATGAAAGAGTTGAGGAAATAGAACCAGTAAGCTTGGTGAAGACAATGATTTGGTAGACCAGATCCAACTGTTGTCTCAGTTGTACATCTGGTTGGAGCGGCTAGGTATTTAAACCTGAGGACACACAGTCCCGGACACATAATCCTTACCGTATTCTCCTTGAACTAAGGTCACACAGACCTCGTCCAATCACTCGTGGTAAGTCTTCAGGTGACTTCCGAACCTTCACAAACTCGGTCGCTCGGCGATCCACAATTCCTCTTGGATGCTCTAGACCATGACGCCTAACCATCTGGAAGAAGCACAGTCTTCAAAGGTAATAAGCGTCAGATCCACGCAGGGTCAATCTCCTTCAGTGATGCTCAATCACTTTGGGTTTGTAGGTGTTTGGGTTTGGGTTTTCCTCACTTGATGATTTTCGCTCAAAGTCCTCAGAGGATGGGATGCTCTCAAATGACAAATGTCAGTTTCTCTCGGAGCAGCCAACCAGCTAGTGGTTGTAGGGGGCGGCTATTTATAGCTTAGGGAGCAGCCCGACATGATAAGACATAAATGCCCTTCAATGATATGACCGTTAGGTGGGTAGATATTTTGGGACAGCTGGCGCATAGCACAGCAACGGTCGGAAATTTGAGTATCAAATTCCTCAGGGCTGTCATGTTCCTCACTGTGTAGGCAATCCGCACTGGCGAATTCCTAACTCCTCAGTCAGAACAAATTCCTCAGAGACCAGAAGAACTTCGTCTCTGTCACTGAAGAATATGACTAAACTGTATGAGATTTCCAATGGCTTCACTCGAAGGGATTGGTAGGTGTAGGATTTTTGAGTTGAGCATCACATGGAAATATCTCCTTAGTATTTCCTCGACCCCCTTTAACAGTACGGTGTTTCCTAGGACTCAAGAAAGAGAAAATGAAACTACGAAAACAAAAGTCTTCACGCTTCATGTTCCTCAAATGAATGCCAAGTCTTCAAGGTCACACCAATTTCTTCACTTTCAAAGTCTTCAGAAATCCAAAGTCTTCAGTCGAAGAACTTCATTTTTAGGGGTCGACTTTCTCTATAAATATCAAACTCCTCATAGACTTATAGACCTGTGTACACTCATAAACACATTAGTCCCTTAACCTATAAGTCTTCAGTACACCAAAATCACTAAGGGGTACTAGATGCACTTACAATCTCCCCCTTCTTGGTGATTGATGACAATATAGGTTAAGTTTTCAACGGGGATAAACATATGAAGTGTAAATACTGATATTGAGGAATTTGATTGCAAGATATAGAAGAACTCCCCCTGAAGATGTGCATAGTGAGGAATTTTCTTTTGAAGCAATGCACACTTGAAGAGTTGAATCATGGAGATCTCCCCCTATATCTTATAATTCATACACGCATTTGACATAATATATGAAGAATTTGAAATGCATGATGAAATATGGTGACTGATGTAATTCAGCATGCGTGCAATAAAATTAACGAGGAATAAGCATGCAGAAGAAACAGCAAAAGTATCAGGCCACCATAGAGTTTTAAGTTTACAACTCGATCCAACAAAGTCATTAGAAGAACGAGAGTTGTAACTTAGAAAAAAAACGCCCATAGAAGATAGACCTGCTTGAAGACTAACTCAAATTTCTCCCCCTTTGTCATCGAATGACCAAAAGGTTCAAAAATGAGGACTAACGCCCCTGAAGAATATCAAGTTGATGAAGGAGCGCCAGCGTTGTTGGGGTCGTTTGTTGATGTAGGGCCTGCCGCAGTGTCGTCCAAGTCTTCATGCTCATCAGTTTCGCGCGATGAAGAATAGGAGCTGGCCACCAAGGAAGGAACCTTGACCTTCTTGTATTTCTTTGGTGGAGGTGCAGACCAGTCAAAGTCCTCCTTGAGACCCATGTTCTTCAGATCTTCTTCGCTGTAAATGTGAGACAAAACAGCCCAGGTGCGACCGAAGACTTCATGGAGGTAGTAATGGTTTTTCTTCATTGCATTATGTGTAGCAGTCATGTTGTGAAGAATTGAACCAAACTGACGCTTAACCCATTTATGGTTTCGATCCACCTTCTGGTGAAGACTTAGCAGAAGTTCACGGTCAGTCATCACACGAGGAGCAGTAGCTTGAGGATTTGGCTTGGAGGCATGGGCAGCAGAATCATGAGTGGAAGAGTCATCATTGGTGGAATAAGATGCAGCCTTGCGAAATTGACCATCCAATGGACGAATGCCTTCATCTATAACAGCTGGTGCCTTGCCCTTTTCGTCAGCTGAGGAATAGGTCCGCTTGAGGACTTCAATTGGGGGCAAGTAGTTGAGGTGATTCTGAAAATCAGCTTTGTAGTTGAGTGAAGACCTTGTTCTGATGAATCTCATAATCCACGGTGCATAAGGCTTCAGCTCAAACGGTGAAAGTGCAACATTTGCCAGAGTCCTCATGAAGAAATCGTGATAATTGACAGGAATGCCATGAATGATGTTGAAAACCAGATTCTTCATGATGCCAACAATTTTCTCATCAGATGAGTCGTGGCCTTTGATTAGACTCATAGTCTTCGTCAGAATGCGATAGACTGTCCTTGGTACATACTGCAATTCCTTCACGAGGAATTTTGTCCTTGAGGCTTGACCTGGTTTCAATGGCTTCATCAGCACTTGCATATAGTGATCAGTAAGCTCAGGTTCTTGGTACATGCAACGAGCTCCTTCAGGTGGAGAACTGATGGGCAGGGCGTGAAGTAATTCAGTGGCCGGTGCCTTATAGTGAGTATTTTCAGTCATCCAGTCCAAAACCCAGGAGTTCACATTGTCAGGATCTCCTGTGATGTGCAAAGTTGCGTAGAATTGAAGAATGAGTTCTTCATTCCAATCAACTATGTCTGTGCAAAAGTTGAGGAGGCATGTGTCATGAAGCACACTGAGAACAGGAGTGAAGCATGGCAGTGATTCCATGTCCACATGAGGAATATGCTCATGGTCGAAGACTTTGTCCTTGTTGAAGAGCAGTGAAGAATAGAAGTTGGCCTGGCTGGCGGTCCAGAAGCGCTTCCTTCTAAGACGAGCAGAATCATAGGGATTGTAGTCTGTGAAGAACACGTGCTCGCCAAAGAAATCATCAGCCTTGAATTTCTGCTTCTTTGAGAATGGATCCTTTGGCTTGGGCTGAGGAGTGTCAGTCAATTGCATTATCACCTCAGGAATTGCAATCTCAGGTTCTTCAGGCTGAGGAATTTCAGCTTCTACTCCAGTGACAGCCTGGGTCTTCAATTCTTCATGTACATTTTCTTCAGCACTAGTGGCTGGAATTTCTTCATGGACAGATGGGGTTGCACGAGGTTCTTCAGATCCCATTTGTACTTCAGTAGCAACAGGGGACTGAGGAATTTGCTGTAAAGGTGTGAAGAGTGGAGAGTTGGGGTGCTGACTTTCCCAAAAGTCATCATTCATCACTGGTGTGGTACATCCAATGTCCACGTCTTCATCTTCTATTTCTTCAAAGCTGGCCTCTTCAGCAGTAAACTGAGGCATAGGCGAGGAAACAGCTGGAGTTGAAGGGATTTCATCCACTTCAATTTCTTCATCCATCTGCTCTGACGAAGCAGCAGAAGGATTTTCTTCATCAGATCCGCTAGGGATCACATATTCTTCATCAAAAGGAACAAGGTCCTTTGATGGCATGGTTGAGATCGGAACAACATCAATGGGGTTTGCAACTGAGCTAGTCAATTTCTTCATCTTCTTCGGAGCTGAAGAATCTGATGAAGCTGATGCTTTCCTTTTCTTCACTACTGCATGCTCTGCAGCCCTGGTCTTCTTCACATCTGATGCAGATGGAAGAATTGGAGTTGGGGTAGGCGCAGGAGGAGCAGAGGAATGTGGTTGATTTTCTTCAGGCACAACTGATGCAGTTGCCCTGACCTCTTCATTTTCTTCAGGTGCACCACTAGTGGATGCCCTGGCAATTTCATCAGCGGCTGGAATGCAGTCATCAGCCCTGGAACTCACATTTTCTTCAGCAGCCTGAATGTCATCAGCGGTGCTGGCATGTTCTTCAGTTGGCTGAGCAGATGCTTCAGTCTGAGGAATTTCTTGTTGCGATGGGGCTGCAACATTGTAGGTGAACTTCTTGGTCAGTTTAACAAACCTGACCTTGGCTCCTTGCCAATCAGCATAGTAAGCATTGAAATCATCGCCGAGGACTTTGATTTCAGACTGGATCTTCACAAGATCATCAGTTGTCATAGAGACAACATTGTTCTTTAGGAATTTCTCCTTCCTGTACTGCGCTTTCTTGATCTGCCTGGCCTTCTCAAATTTCCATTTCTCTTCTTGCATGAAGGCAGTCAGCATATGATTTTGGCCAGGAGTCAGCTTGAAGTCAGGCATAGGAGTGTTTGGGTCCTTGTGCCAGAGATCAATGTAATCGAGGATCAACTTTGGACCAAAAGCAGAGGCACATTTGTGCCCTTGGCTCTAGCGGCCCTGACTTGCCTATCTTTGATGATTTCAGTAAGTTCTTCATCATCAGCTTCGTCTTCTTCAGACGGCACTTGGAAGGCGACCTGCTTCTTGTGAGGACTTGGGCGAGAACCTCGTCCAGCAGTGGTCTTTGTCTTCAGCAGAGAGGGTCCTGTTGAAGAATTTGGAGCAGCTGAGGAACTAGCTGAAGCTCCAGAGGCAATAGAGATGCGTGTAGTCCTTTGGCACGTGGCTAGATGCACAGGTGCTGAGGATTTGGTCGGAGCAGCTGAGAACTTATGCGGAGGAGCTGAGGATTTTGGAGGAGCAGGAGCAGCATGAGGAATTGGCCGTGAGGGCTTTGAGGATTCTGGCCGTGAGGGCATTACTGAGGAACTTGGCCTTGAGGGCATTGAAGGTGAAGCACTTGGCTTACGCGCAGGCTTCTTTGCCATGGATTTCTTCGGCTTGACAGAGGCCTCAGCGGCAGTAGCAGCAACAGAGTCTTCATTGAATTTCCTCACTGCTTCTCTGGCTTGTCTAGTCAGCTTGGCCTGGCGCTTGGCCGATTCATCAGGATAATCCTCACCACGCTTGAGGCTGGTGGGATCAGCTTCTTGGCCAGGTGCCAACGGAGGTCTTGGGCATGGAGGATTGAGTGCGAATTTCTTCATGTACTTGGGAGTCACATACCTGTACTCCGTCCACTCTCTTGCTCATCTCCTCTCTATCTTCTGAATGCGCACCTTGCGCTGATTTTTATCTTCCTCAGGGGGTGTGCAGTACCCAGCATAGATGTCCTCAGGGATTTCAAATGCAGTGTTGACCTCAGGCCTCTTTCCTCCTTTCTGTGGCTTCTTTCCATCAGCCATTTTCTTCAGATGAGGAATTTGAACAATTGAATTCTCTGAAGAAGTATGCAACTTTTCTTCGAGGAACGCTGCAAATGAGTTAAGTTGATGAGAACCTAGAGATTCAGCAGCGGACATGAGTACCTATGAATAGAGTATAGTTGCGAGGAATTTGGAGAGGTCATATGCGTTCTCAGAAGGTTAAAAAAAACAAGTTTGAGGAATTTGACCAGATGAGTCTTGAAGAATTTCACTAAGCGTTCTTTGTCTTAGGTTCCAGAGTTGTATAGATCGAAGATCCACACAATTGAGGAATCTTGAAGAAAAATTATTGCTTAGAGAAACGAATCAAGAACAGATGACATGTGAGGTGTTTAGTGTGTGAAGAATTTGAAGAATAAACATCTTTGAAGATTTTGTAGAAATCATTTGAATCAAAGAGGGCAGTAAAAGTAACTTTTAATTACCCTGGACGAAGAACGCGACGAACTGTGAGGTAGAGATGAGAAGTTCGTCTGTGCAGATCTTCCACGCCCTAACTCGGCGGAGGAAGATGGCTACGGCAGCGGCGGAGTGAAGATTTCCGTGGCCGGCGCGAGTACGGCGGCGACGAGGTCGAGGCAGTGAAGCTCTTCCTCACCGGCGACGATGAAGTAGCGGCGGCGCTAGGGTTTGAGAAGCTCGAGCTGGAGAGAGGTCGAGCGGAGTAAAGGAAGTGAGGAAGGGGAGAGGGGGTATTTATAGCCACGGTGAAAAACTGTTCGCCCAAAGATTTTGGACGAACGTGCCCCTGACCCTTCTCATTCGCTTGACATGTGTCACCCACGTACTGAGAAGTAGAGATCGTGTTAGATCGTGGGTGAATAGATAAGTATTTCGTGGGATGCGGAACGGTTTGAGCGGCAAAGCCGAAAATTTGGATAAGATAAGTTAAAAGTTCCGTTCGCAAATTCTTCAGCTGACAAGGACACAGTGAAGATTTTGAACGAGTTTCAAATAGAACGCACATGAAGAATTTGTGAATAGATTGGGTTGAGTATAGCATAGAGGGCGAAGGGTCCGATCACATTCACTTAGCAGAAAAACCAACTTGAAGAATTAGCCATAAGTGAATGCTGTAGAGGACATAAACATATATATATATATATATATATATATATATATATATATATATATATATACACACACACACACAGATATATATATATATATATATATATATATATATATATATATATATATATATATATATATATATATATATATAGCCAATGAAGTAAAACGACGGAAACAGTGAAGACAATGCAAAGTTGAAGAAAATGAACAACTGAGGAATTTCACCGAGGAAAAACTCAAATTGAAGATTTTCAACTTTTGGTGGTGGCGTGACCCATCGTATAAGAATGATGATTTCAGACACCGCGTACAATTGTCGTAGGGCTCTGAGAATCAAATTCTTCGTTAATTTCTTCACACTTAGAGTGTTAGTCTTCATTGATTGAAGAAAAACGTTTCTTCATGTGTTGCACATCTAAGTCATCAATTTTGCATAAGTGTTAGGATGAGTGTCCTTTTCAAAGAACATTCGAAGATTCTAAGATATTTAGCTCACACCGCAACTTGCTAAATCTCTTCTCATCCAAGGGCTTTGTGAAGATATCGGCTAGCTGTTCTTCAGTCTTCACATGCTCAATAGAAATGTCGCCCTTCAACACATGATCACGAAGAAAATGATGACGAATCTAAATGTGCTTTGTCTTCGAGTGCTGAACTGGGTTGTGAGCAATCTTGATGGCACTCTCATTGTCACAGTAGAGAGGCACATTCTTCATGTTGACGCCGTAGTCCTTGAGAGTTTGCTTCATCCACAGCAATTGAGCATAGCAAGAACCAGCAACAATGTACTCAGCTTCAGCAGTAGACAGTGATACGCAGTTCTGTTTCTTCGAGGACCAACAGACCAAAGATCGTCCGAGGAAATGACATGTACCAGATGTTGACTTGCGGTCCACACGATCACCAGCATAGTCAGAGTCAGAATATCCAATGAGATCAAAAGCCGAGCCCTTGGGGTACCATAATCCAAGTGTTGGTGTGTGAGCTAGATATCGAAGAATATGCTTCACAGCCTTATGGTGTGATTCCTTCGGTGTAGCTTGAAATCGGGCACACATGCAAACACTAAGCATAATATCTGGCCTAGATGCACATAAATACAATAAAGAACCAATCATGGAGCGGTATACCTTTTGATCGAAGTCAATACCATTTTCATCAGTGCACAGATGGCCATTTGTGGGCATCGGAATTTTGACGCCTTTGCAATCTTGCATGCCGAATTTCCTCAGTACATCCTTGAGGTATTTCTCCTGAGATATGAATATGCCATTGCGCTGTTGACGAATTTGAAGACCTAAGAAGAATTTCAATTCTCCCATCATAGACATTTGATATTCTTCACTCATCATATAGGCAAATTCATCACTATAATGTTGGTCAGTACAGCCAAATATAATATCATCAACATATATTTGGCACACAAACAATTCACCATCATAAGATTTAGTGAAAAGAGTAGGGTCGAGTGAACCGGGTTTGAAGCCTTTCTTCATGAGGAATTCCTTCAAAGTATCATACCATGCCCGAGGGGCCTGCTTGAGGCCATAGAGGGCCTTATTGAGTCTGAAGACTTTGTCAGGATGCTTTGGATCTTGAAAACCTGGGGGTTGAGCAACATATATTTCTTCCTCAAGCTTACCATTGAGGAATGCACTTTTCACATCCATTTGATATAAAGTGATATCATGATGGTTAGCATAAGCAAGTAATATGCGAATAGCTTCAAGTCTAGCAATAGGTGCAAAAGTTTCATCAAAATCAATTCCTTCAACCTGTGTGTAGCCTTGAGCTACAAGCCGTGCCTTATTCCTCACCACAAGGCCATTTTCATCTTGCTTGTTGCGGTAGATCCACTTTGTGCCAATGATATTGTGCTTGCGAGGATGTGGACGTTTAACCAGTTCCCAGACGTTGTTGAGCTCGAATTGATGTAATTCTTCTTGCATGGCCTGAATCCACTCAGGCTCCAAAAATACTTCATCTACCTTAGTGGGCTCTATGATAGAGACAAAAGCATAGTGCGCACAAAAGTTAGATAAATGTGAAGCTTTTGAGCGTGTGAGAGGACCTGGTGCTTCAATGTCATCGATGATCTTTTCAACTGGCACTTCTTTTGCAACGCGAGGATGAGCTGGTTGTCGTCGAGGAATTTGATCAGCATTTTCTTCAGCACCATTTTCTTCAGCATTTTCTTCAGGTGCATTAGCTCGACGTTCTTCACGTTCTGGAATGAATTCTTCAGCTGATTCTTCGGTAGGAATGACATCCTCAGTTGCCTTGAACTTGATAGTTTCCTCAGGTGCTGGTTCATCTATCACAGAGGGTAGGTGCTCTCTTTGCGAGCCATTAGTTTCATCGAACCGCACATATACAGTTTCAACAACCTTGTGAAGAACGTTGTTGAAGACTCTGTAGGTGTGCGAGTCCTTTCCGTAACCAAGCATAAAACCTTCATGTGCTTTCGGTGCAAATTTAGCATTGTGATGAGGATCTCTAATCTAACATTTAGCACCGAAGACTTTGAAATAACTCACATTGGGTTTCTTGTCAGTGAGGAGTTCATAGGCAGTCTTCTTGAAGAATTTGTGAAGATATACCCTGTTGATGATGTGGCACGCAGTATAAATTGCCTCAATCCAGAAGTGACGAGGCGTCTTGTACTCATCAAGCATAGTGCGAGCCATCACAACAAGAGTTCTGTTCTTGCGCTCCACGACGCCATTCTGCTGTGGAGTGTAAGGAGCAGATAACTCATGAGTAATACCAAGTTCATCAAGATAGTCATCAAGACCAGAATTCTTGAACTCAGTTCCATTGTCACTTCTGATGTGCTTGATTTTCACACCGAAGTTGGTTGAAGCCCTCGAGGAAAATCGTTTGAAGACTTCCTGCACTTCATGTTTGTAAGTGACAATATGTACCCAAGTGTAACGAGAGTAATCATCAACAATAACAAAGCCATAGAGAGATGCATCATTTGTGACTGCTGAGTAATGGTTAGGACCGAAGAGATCCATATGAAGCAATTCAAATGGTCGAGTAGTGGTCATGATAGTCTTTGCTGGATGCTTAGCCTTGGTCATCTTTCCAGCTTCACAGGTTCCGCATAAGTGATCCTTGAGGAATTTGACATTCTCAATGCCAATGACGTGCTTCTTCTTCACAAGCGTGTGCAAATTCCTCATGCCTGCATGACCAAGTCGTCGATGCCATAGCCAGCCTTCTGAAGCTTTTGCAAGTAGGCACACGGCTGGTTGCGGTCCTGTAGAGAAATCAACAATATACAAGTCTCCTCTCCTAAAGCCTTCGAAGACTTTGGAATTGCCAGCTTCCATAACCACAACACAACGATACTTGCCAAAGACAACAACCATATCAAGATCGTAAAGCATTGAGACAGACATGAGGTTGTATCCTAAGGACTCGACAAGCATGACTTTGTCCATGTGTCGATCCTTTGTGATCGCAACCTTACCTAGACGCAATACCTGACTTTTGCCTTTGTCAGCGAAGATGATATGCTTCAGATGCGATGGTGATAAGGGAGCATCCATCAATAGATTCTTGTCACCAGTCATGTGATTTGTACATCCACTATCGAGGACCCACTCAGTGGCTTTGGGTTGATCATCCTGCAGATGAATTAGTGCAGCTTACGAACTTCATATACTTCATCAGTGAAGAATATGATATCACAATTCATCAGACCAATTTCATCAAGCAATGCAACAGTTAAAATAGTATGAGGACGTGAGAAATGAAAGTTCATTTCTTCATGATTAGCCTGCGTCCTTTCAGGCACTTTTCAGGTCTCCAGCAAATTCTTCAGACGTTTGAGCACGCCTGGAGACCTGACCCTACATAAGAGATTAGTCCTTTTTCTTCACCACCCACATCTGAAGGGGTGGCAAAGAGTTCAT
Organism: Triticum aestivum; assembly: GCF_018294505.1. Lineage (NCBI taxonomy): Eukaryota > Viridiplantae > Streptophyta > Magnoliopsida > Poales > Poaceae > Triticum > Triticum aestivum. The sequence continues at coordinate 264,255,067 of NC_057796.1, read as the reverse complement.
CACTCTGCGAGCTCCATACGAGAAAGGTGGCATAGAAGCCAATCCATTTCGTTTCACATAAGAGGAGTTAGGGTAAGCATATGAATAAGCAGAGAAATTCTTCGAGGACTTATGAACATAATGATTAGAAGAATAATGCTCATATTCATAGCCCTTAGCTCTTCCCTGCGAAACAGAGTTGTTAGCACGATGATGTTCATATGAGGACTTTGATCCTTTTGAGGAATATGATCCACGTGAGGAATTCGATCCGTATGAGGACTTGGGTCCATATGAAGAATTTGATCGGGGGTTCCTGTTCTTCACAGGTGGTGTCATGAGGACATTTACCTGAAGACTTTCAAGGCACCTTTTGGGAACCCATATTTTCTTCATAGGAGAACCGCTCCTGCAGTTAGTGCCAACATATCTAGCAAATACTTCACCATTCTGATTTTTAAATAGTTTATAGTTGGAGTCAAATGACTTATCAGAAGAATGAGAAGATTCACATGTAAAGCCAGATAAATTAGATGGATCAACTGGAGGTCCCTTTGCAGCAACCCATGAGGTTTTGGGGTACTGCTCAGGCTTCCAATATGTACCATCAGCATTGAGTTTCCTCTGAAAGGCAATACCCTCTTTCCTAGGGTTCCTGTTGAGGATATGCTTTTTAAGCACATCACAAAGAGTCTGATGCCCTTTGAGGCTTTTGTACATGCCTGTCATGTACAATTCCTTCAGCCCTGCATCGTCAGTGATACTAGCAATGTCCTCAGATGAGGAATTAGTGATAGCAGAGGCAGTTGAAGAATTTGTAGCATTAGAAGCATTTGAACATTCAGGTTAAGAATTAGCAGATTCACGTTCAATGCATTTCAAACATGGAGGAACAAATTCTTCCTGAGCAGCGCTGATTTGTTGAGCAAGTAATGAATCGCGCTCTTTCTGAAGATCTTCATAACTCACTCTTAGCTTCTCAAGATCTTGCTTTCTTTGAAGAAATTCATAAGAAAGCTTCTCATGATCAGATAAGAGAGTGTTATGATGACCTTGAAGGTTGTCAAACCTAGTCTGAAGTCTCTGAAGATTTCCAGTCAAGGTTTTAGTGCGATCATTTCTTCACCCAACATATCATCAGTTTTGTCTAGCATGTTTTGAACCTTTTCAAAAGCCCTTTGTTGTTTCACAGCAATCTTAGCAAGTTTAGAGTAGCTGGGCTTGAGGTTTTCATCAGATTCATTCTCACTAGATTCAGAGGAGGTATATTTGAGTACCTTGGCACCCTTTGCCATGAAGCAATAGGTGGGAGCGTAGTCATCATTGCCTTCATCAGCCTTGTTGGTGAAGCCATTTTCTTCAGAGTTGAAGATAGACTTGCTGACGAAGGCAGTAGCGAGAGCTAGACTCGCTACTCCAGACTCGGACTCCTCAGATGCTTCCTCTTCTTCATGTTCCTCACATTCAGCTTCATAGTCCATTTCCTTGCCAATGAATGCCCGAGCCTTCTTGGAGCTGCTCTTCTTGTGAGATGAAGACTTTGAGGATTTTGATGATGACGATTTTGAGGATTTCTTCTTTTTCTTCGCATCATCAGAACTGTAATCCTTGTATTTCTTCTTCTTTGATTCCTTTTCCCACTGAGGACAATCTTGAATGTAGTGTCCAGGTTTCTTGCATTTGTGACAAAGCCTCTTCTGGTAGTCACTGGATGAGGAATCATTGCTCCTTGAGGATCTTCCAAAGCGACCACGTCTTGAGAACTTTTGAAATTTCTTCACGAGCAGTGCTAGTTCCTGGCTCAGTTCTTCAGCATCACCAAGGCTGCTGCCAGAGTCTTCATCTTCAGACTCAGAAACTGCCTTGGCCTTCAGTGCACGTGACCTGCCATAGCTCAAACCATAGAGGTCTCTCTTTTTAGCAAGATGGAACTCGTGAGTATTTAGCCTTTTGAGGATATCAGCGGGATCAAGTGACTTGTAATCAGTACGTTCTTGTATCATCAATGCCAGAGTATCAAATGAGGAATCAAGCGATCTCAACAATTTCTTCACCACCTCATGGTCGGTGATGTCAGTGGCACCAAGCGCTTGAAGCTCATTTGAGATGTCAGTGTGACGCCCCGAGACCGATGCTCCAGAAGACTTCCATATATTTCGTGTTCGCCGTGTGTTTTATTTTTGTTTGTTGCATTCATCATGTCATCATAGCATTGCATCGCATGTTTTCTAAAAAACTTGCACCCGTTGATAGTTGCCGCTTCTTCCTCGTCTGTGTTGACCTTTCTCAAGACCGACCATTCGTTTGTTGCCCGACCGCTTGACCCTCTCTACACAATACTCAAACCCCTCGCGTGCGTGTCCGAAACTTCTCCGAACCCGACCCGGGCAGTCATGACCGTTGGATTCGGATCATCCCCAAACATCTATAAAACATCTTCAATTCTTATTTAGGCTTTCCTAACCTATTTATTCCGGACCGTCCGATTACGATCGGAGGGACCGAATAGACCCTAATATAACCAACCACCTATATAAAGAACCTAACCCTAGCCCTAAGCTGTCCCATCCATCCATTCCCTCACCCGTTGCCGCCACTTCGTTTTCCTCGGGATCCCTCCCGATCCAGCCGACCCGACCATCTCCCTAGTTTTCAGCGCGGGCCAACCACCTCCTTCCTCCCGTCCTCGAGCTTGCCGGAGGCCTCCGATGCCGCCGGAGCAGCAGCAGCAACAGTCCCGAATAGCGCCGCCCATGACCTCGTCTGCAGCCAGAACGAGACTCCCCGTGCTCCTCCACCTCGCCTCGTCGTCCGACGACCGGCGCCGCCGCCGGTGATCACGAGATAAGCTCCGCTGCCCTTCTCCTCCTCCTGTTGTTTCTCCGCCTCCCTCGTCTTACCTCCGTGTCTCTCTTTCTCTGTTCAAACAGGAGCAGTCCGACTGTCCTTGCCACCGCCGCACCTCGCCGGATCCGCGACACCCACCACTGACCTGCTCCGTTCCGGCCAGTCCTCGGTGAATCCACCCCAAGCCTCACGCCATCACCCACCGGAGCCAGACAGCGCTGGATCCCTTCCTCCTGACCTCCTCGGCTCCGGCAACCAGGTCATGCCGCCGCTCCCCGTGCCTCCTCTCTTTTCCCTGCTGCTCCTCTCTGAACTTACCCCGCCATGGCCGCCTGTCTGCAGGTCGCCGATGCACCCGACGGGATGAAGCTGCCGGTGCCCCTGCTCCAGCCCTGTGTCGCCTTCCCCCGCACCGATCCCAACCCCATCGACCCGCACGGCCACCCCGCGCCACGCCCGTGTGCGGGTGTCCTCTGCATCGAAGCCCTGCTTCGGTTGCAGAGAAGAACGAGCGCCTCGACCCACCCTGCAATGTTGCCTCGCCAGCCCATATCGACCGCCCGGCTCCGTGCCTCCGCCGCCCTTGCCCGTTCCGGTCGGATCCCGCCGGCTGGGCCCCCTCCCCGGCCACCGGCGCCCTCGCCGGAGACCACCTGCGCCGCCCGCCAAGTCCCCTGCTTCACCTGCTGCTGCCCGCTTCATCCACAGACGCACGCAGCCACATCGACCCAGCACATCCGTTGACCGATTCGTCAACTCGGCCTCCCGTGCCAGATCGCGAGGCCCAGCGCGCCAGCCTCTGCACCGAACGGGCCTCAGCCCACTAGGTGAGGCCAACCCCAGCGCCCAGCCGCCCCTGTTGCGGCCCAGTTCTTTTTTTTTCAGTTCGGCGATTTTATCTAATTTCCAGGAGACTGCAGATTTGTAGAAAAACCCACCATGTTCATGCATGTAATAACTAATTAACCATGCATCATATGTAACTAATTTATATATGTAAAATGCTCAGAATTTCATCTAGTTTCATAATCTGCTTCTCTCATCCATGTTTAAAATGTTTAACTTGCTGTTTGCATTAATTTGCTTAAATGCCATGCTAAAATGCTTTATTTCATAACTAATTAACCGTAGCTCCGAATTTAATAAAGTTTATATGTAAATGGGGTAGAAAAATGCCTAGTTTAACTTGGTGCACTTTTCTTTTACTGTTTAACAACATTAAAATATGTTTTAGGGCAGAACAGTAGCTAATTCGAAAAGTGGACATGGGGATTTTCCGGAATAGTTGTTTGTTGTTCCGGCCTCATTTAAACTTGCCTAGATAGGTAGTTTTCATATGCTTCATCCCTTGCCATGTTTAAAAACATTTAATATTGTTGGGTACATAAACAAGAGTGAACTAAATAAATGTTGTGAAGTTTCGTCAATATGCAACTCGTTGCATATTGAGCTCCACTTAACTTGTAGTGTTGTTTGTTGCACTTTGCCATGCCATGCTATTTAAACCGGACATGCATCCTACTTGTTTGCGCATCATGCCATGTTTATGTGATGGTTGTTTACCATGTTGTTTGCTTCTTTCCGGTGATGCTTCTTCTTGTTAGTTCCGGTTATGTTGCGATTGTGAGGATTTGTTCGACTACGTCCGGTTGTCTTCTTCATGGACTCGTTCTTCTTCCTTGCGGGATCTCAGGCAAGATGACCATACCCTCGAAATCACTTCTATCTTTGCTTGCTAGTTGTTCGCTCTATTGCTATGCCGCGCTACCTACCACTTGCTATATCATGCCTCCCATGTTGCCATGTCAAGCCTCTAACCATCCTTTCCTAGCATACCGTTGTTTGGCTATGTTACCGCTTTTGCTCAGCCCCTCTTATAGCGTTGTTAGTTGCAAGTGAAGTTGAAGATTGCTCCATGTTGGAACATGTTTATGTTGGGATATCACAATATCTCTTATTTAATTAATGCATCTATATACTTGGTAAAGGGTGGAAGGCTCGGCCTTATGCCTGGTGTTTTGTTCCACTCTTGCCGCCCTAGTTTCCGTCTACCGGTGTTATGTTCCTTGATTTTGCGTTCCTTACGCGGTTGGGTGATTTATGGGACCCCCTTGACAGTTCGCCTTGAATAAAACTCCTCCAGCAAGGCCCAACCTTGGTTTTAACATTTGCCACCTAAGCCTTTTTCCTTTGGGTTCTGTAGACTCAAGGGTCATCTTTATTTTAACCCCCCCGGGCCAGTGCTCCTCCGAGTGTTGGTCCAAACTAGAGCACCGTGCGGGACCATCCCTTGGCAACTTGGGTTACGTCGGTACCTGTACGCTTAGCTTATCCGGTGTGCCCTGAGAACGAGATATGTGCAGCTCCTATCGGGATTTGTCGGCACAGCGGGTGGTCTTGCTGGTCTTGTTTTACCATTATCGAAATGTCTTGTAAACCGGGATTCTGAGACTGATCGGGTCTTCCCGGGAGAAGGAATATCCTTCATTGACCGAGAGAGCTTATAATGGGCTAAGTTGGGACACCCCTGCAGGGTATAAACTTTCGAGAGCCGTGCCCGCGGTTATGTGGCAGATGGGAATTTGTTAATGTCCGGTTGTAGAGAACTTGACACTTGACTTAACTAAAATGCATCAATCGCGTGTGTAGCCGTGATGGTGTCTTTTCGGCGGAGTCCGGGAAGTGAACACGGTTTTTGGGTTATGTTTGACGTAAGTAGTTTCAGGATCACTTCTTGATCACTTCTAGCTTCACGACCGTTGCGTTGCTTCTCTTCTCGCTCTTATTTGCGTATGTTAGCCACCATACATGCTTAGTGCTTGCTGCAGCTCCACCTCATTACCTCATCCTTCCTATAAGCTTAAATAGTCTTGATCTCGCGGGTGTGAGATTGCTGAGTCCTCGTGACTCACAGATTCTACCAAAACAGTTGCAGGTGCCGACGATACCAGTGCAGGTGACGCAACCGAGCTCAAGTGGGAGTTCGACGAGGAACGTGGTCGTTACTATGTTTTGTTTCCTGATCAGTAGTGGAGCCCAGTTGGGACGATCGGGGACCTAGCATTTGGGGTTATCTTCTTTTTATCTGGATTTGACCGTAGTCGGTCTATGTGTGTATCTTGAATGATGTATGAATTTATTTATGTATTGTGTGAAGTGGCCATTGTAAGCCAACTCTTTATCCCATTCTTGTTCATTACATTGGATTGTGTGAAGATGACCCTTCTTGCGACAAAACCTACAATGCGGTTATGCCTCTAAGTCGTGCCTCAACACGTGAGAGATATAGCCGCATCGTGGGCGTTACAGTCAGTGAGGCGATCGAAGGTTTGTTGAACATTTTCATTGTCGAGTCTTTTGAAGCGGTTGAAGAGATTGCGAAGAACATCAACTCGAGAGTCACACTGAGTTAAGACTCCTTCATTCACTTTGGACAGCCTATCCCAGATAAGCTTAGCAGTCCAAAGCACTCACTCTTCCATACTGTCCTTTGCTCAGATGGCCACATATGATATTCTTCGCTTGAGAATCGAGTTGCTTGAATCTCTTCACATCGGTAGCGTTCGGTGAGGGTGAGACAGAGGGAACACCATTTTCCACAACATGCCAGAGATCGTTATCAATTGCCTCAAGATGCATTCGCATCTTATTCTTCCAGTAGGGGTAGTCCGTCCCATCGAAGGTAGGACACCCAGCAAAGACCTTGATCATACCTGCGGTCGACATAACTAAAACTCCAGGCGGTTAAACCAAAATCACAGAGAACAAGGGAGTACCTTGCTCTGATACCAATTGAAAGTGCGTTATATCGACTAGAAGGGGGGTGAATAGGCAATTTTTATGAATTCTTCATTAAGGAATTTGCGGGTGAGGAAATTCCTTAGCGAAGAACTACTTGCAGCGGAATAAGTACTCAAGAGTAAGCATAGCAGAACATAGGCATGGTCATCATGATGAAATGAAGACAAACACAGAGTACAGAAAGCGTAAACATAGGATAGCACAGGATGAAGACAAACAGACTGAAGAAATTGAACTGAGGAAATTGAGAAAGTCTTCTGTCAAAGTCTTCAAACACAGATATGACAAGCACACAACACAGTAATGAGGAAATGAAAGAGTTGAGGAAATAGAACCAGTAAGCTTGGTGAAGACAATTATTTGGTAGACCAGTTCCAACCGCTGTCTCAGTTCTACATCTGGTTGGAGTGGCTAGGTATTTAAACCTGAGGACACACAGTCCCGGACACACAGTCCTCACCGTATTCTCCTTGAACTAAGGTCACACAGACCCCGTCCAATCACTCATGGTAATGAGGAAATGGAAGAGTTGAGGAAATAGAACCAGTTGAATTGGTGAAGACAATGATTTGGTAGACCAGTTCCAACTGCTGTGACAGTTGTACGTCTGGTTAGGGCGGCTAGGTATTCAAACCTGAGGACACATAGTCCCGGACACCCAGTCGTGAACACGTAGTCTAGGACACTTAGTCCTCACCGTATTCCCCTTGAGCTAAGGTCACACAGACCTCGCCCAATCACTCGTGGTAAGTCTTCGGGTGACTTCCGAACCTTCACAAACTCGGTCACTCGGCGATCCACAATTCCTCTTGGATGCTCTAGACCATGATGCCTAACCGTCTGGAAGAAGCACAGTCTTTAAAGGTAACAAGCATCGGATCCACGCAGGATGAATCTCTTCAGTGATGCTCAATCACTTTAGGTTTTAGGTGTTTGGGTTTGGGTTTTCCTCACTTGATGATTTTCGCTCAAAGTCCTCGGAGGATGGGATGCTCTCAAATGACAAATGTCAGTTTCTCTCGGAGCAGCCAACCAGCTAGTGGTTGTAGGGGGCGGCTATTTATAGCCTAGGGAGCAGCCCGACATGATAAGACATAAATGCCCTTCAATGATATGACCGTTAGGTGGGTAGATATTTTGGGACAGCTGGCGCATAGCACAACAACGGTCGGAAATTTGAGTATCAAATTCCTCAGGGCTGTCATGTTCCTCACTGTGTAGGCAATCCGCACTGGCGAATTCCTAACTCCTCAGTCAGAACAAATTCCTCAGAGACCAGAAGAACTTCATCTCTGTCACTGAAGAATATGACCGAACTGTATGAGATTTCCAATGGCTTCACTCGAAGGGATTGGTAGGTGTAGGATTTTGAGTTGAGCATCACATGGAAAATTTTCCTTAGTATTTCCTCGACCCTCTTTAATAGTACGGTGTTTCCTATGACTCAAGAAAGAGAAAATGAAACTACGAAAACAAAAGTCTTCAAGATTCATGTTCCTCAAGTGAATACCAAGTCTTCAAGGTCACACCAATTTCTTCACTTTCAAAATCTTCAGAAAGTCTTCAGAAATCCAAAGTCTTCAGTCGAAGAACTTCATTTTTAGGGGTCGACTTTCTCTGTAAATATCAAACTCCTCATAGACTTATAGACCTGTGTACACTCATAAACACATTAGTCCCTTAACCTATAAGTCTTCAATACACCAAAATCACTAAGGGGCACTAGATGCACTTACAAAAAGTTACAGCTAGTACAAGACGCTGCTGCACTGGATGGCCGGACACTCCGGGGACAACCATCCGGGGACACTAGTTTCATTTTCTCTTTCTTGAGTCATAGGAAACACCGTACTGTTAAAGGGGGTTGAGGAAATACTAAGGAGAAATTTTCATGTGATGCTCAACTCAAAATCCTACACCTACCAATCCCTTCGAGTGAAGCCATTGGAAATCTCATACAGTTCAGTCATATTTTTAAGTGACAGAGATGAAGTTCTTCTGGTCTCTAAGGAATTTGTTCTGACTGAGGAGTTAGGAATTCGCCAGTGTGGATTGCCTACATAGTGAGGAACATGATAGCCCTCAGGAATTTCAGCCTCAAATATCCGACCGTTACTGTGCTACGCGCCAGCTATCCCAAAATATCTACCCACCTAACGGTCATATCATTGAAGGGCATTTATGTCTTATCATGTCGGTCTGCTCCCTAGGCTATAAATAGCCGCCCCCTACAACCACTAGCTGGTTGGCTGCTCCGAGAGAAACTGACACTTGTCATTTGAGAGCATCCCATCCTCCGAGGACTTTGAGCGAAAATCATCAAGTGAGGAAAACCCAAACCCAAACACCAACAAACCCAAAGTGATTGAGCATCAGTGAAGAGATTGATCCTGCGTGGATCCGACGCTTGTTACCTTTGAAGACTGTGCTTCTTCCAGACGGTTAGGCGTCATGGTCTGAGCATCCAAGAGGAAATTGTGGATCGCCGAGTGACCGAGTTTGTGAAGGTTTGGAAGTCACCTAAAGACTTACCATGAGTGATTGGATGAGGTCTGTGTGACCTTAGCTCAAGGAGAATACGGTGAGGACTGTGTGTCCGGGACTGTGTGTCCTTAGGTTTAAATACCTAGCCGCTACAACCAGACGTACAACTGAGATAGCAGTTGGAACTGGTCTACCAAATCATTGTCTTCACCAAGCTTACTGGTTCTATTTCCTCAACTCTTTCATTTCCTCATAACTGTGTTGAGCACTTGTTCATATCTGTGTTTGAAGACTTTGATTGAAGGCTTTCTCAATTTCCTCAGTTCAATTTCTTCAGTCTGTTTGTCTTCATCCTGTGTTATCCTGTGCTTACGCTTTCTGTTCGCTGTGCTTGTCTTTATTTCATCATGATGACCATGCTTGTGTTCTGTTATGTTTACTTTTGAGTACTTATTCCGCTACAAGTAGTTCTTCGCTAAGGAATTTCCTCACTCGCAAATTCCTCAGTGAAGAATTGTAGCGACCCGACCCGAATGGATCAAGTCTCTGTGCTTAAGTGTCATCCCTGGATCGGTATGCTGACACACACAGTACTCGAGGATTTATAATAGAGGTAAATCACATGTATAAAGTAACGTAAATACTATTACCTCAATCCAAAATAGCGGAAGTAACAAGGTTGTGGATTCCCATCAACACCAACGGCAAAGTTGAGTGTAGAAATCGTAACCCTAACGTATCTCTTACTCGTCGTAAGATATCCTGCAACATGAAACGTTGCAGCCCGAAAAACGGGTCAGCACATGGAATATGCTGGCAAATTCACACCATAGAGAAATGATGAACAAAGGCTATCACTACATGCATATATGGCTGGTGGAAAAGCTCTATGGTTATAATGTTTTTGCGAAAAGCCAATTTTTCCCTACTTCAAAGGAATAAATTTTATTTAACTATCATGGTGGTTGTGAAACATTGAGATGGTTGACAGCATCTCAATCCCAATTAAGTATCATCATTAACCCAACAATATTAATTAAAGTAACATGATGAGATCAACGGGATAATCCAAGAACTAGATACTCAAGATGTCCATAACCGGGGACACGGCTAATCATGATTAGTTTGTACACTCTGCAGAGGTTTGTGCACTTTTCCCACAAGACTCGATCTCCTCCGTTGGATTACTCGCACTACATGGTGTTTGAGTAACGGATGACCGAGACACAGTCTTTCAGAAGTGTTTGCACCTTACGTATGGGTAGACAGTTACACCTACTTTCCCCTACATCTGCTAGTCTACCACTGTAAGAGTTCACACAACTTAGTCAACTATGCTAGAGCCCATAATAGCTTGCGGCTGCACACGGAAGTTTCTAGCATGAATAATCTCATGATCCCTTTGAACCTGGGTGGCGGTCCAAAAGAAAAACAGGCAATCCTGGAATACCCAGGTACCTCAATCCACCCAGATGTGAGTTTAAGTTGCCACCTTAAGTAAACCATTAATTAACAATCTCACATCTGTCATGGAAATTCACTCAAACCCAATCCACGTCTACGAGCATAGCATGGCAATAATAAAGCAACGTAGAAGTAACTCCCAAGGGTTTGATAATAAAACAGGTAATAGGTACTACCTCAACTACTTCCCAATACCCACAATTTAATTAGATCCTAATCATGCAATGTTTGAGGAAACAGATCTAATGCAATAAAAACTGGGTATGAAGGGATATGATCAAAGTGTTACTTGCCTGCAATGTTGATGAAGATGATTCGCACTCAAAACTCTTGATAGATCTACTCGTCACACTCCGGTCAATCTATCGTAAGCAAGCAATAGTAACCACACATAAGCAATCACTCAAAAGATCGAGAAGAACGAAGAAGACACTTCGGAAAACATCAAAACCAAGCAAATAACTCTTGCAACATAAAACAATTTCTAACAGTACCAAAATTATGTGAATTTGGCCTTATCAGAAAGTTTAGGTCAAGAGCTTCGATTTGCAAAAAGAATCAACTCAAACGGAGTTACGGAACTCAAGTTATGATCAAAAGAAGTTTGAATTCAAATCTGTTTGAAATCAAATTTTAAACTTTCAAAAACATGTTTAAGTTGTTTTACTGGATAGAGGGGATCATAACGAAGACGTGGGCGTTGGTTTCGTTGGATTTGGACAAACGAGTAAAAAGTTATAGACGTTTGAAGATCAGGGGCTAATCTGTAAATAAATTATTCACAGATGGGTCCCTGGCCGAAAATAACAGAAAAAGAAAAAGCTAAATAGTGAACGTTCGTTTATAGGATCTAAACAGTGGACGTTCGCTGTTTAATAAAACCTAAAAAAAACAGAACTAGGTTTTCTTAATAAAACCAAAACAAATAAAAATAAAAAAATAAACCGGGGCGGTTCACGGTTTTATACCGGCTCGGGCAAATAAACCGGCGGCGGCGGCGGTTCCGGCGAGATGGCGCGGGGCTCCGGCTAGGGCGGCGAGGTGGCTTCGGGGCTCGGCTGCGACGGGCGGAGGCACGGGGAGGCGCGGCGCGATGCGGCGGTGACGGCGGTGGTGACGGCAGTGGCCGAGGGCGACGGAGGAGCGCGGGGCGAGGCGGCGGATCTCGCCGGCGGCGGCGGCTATGCGGGAGCGGGCGGCGGCGGGAGCAGAGAGGGAGAGGGGGTCGGGGCGGAGCTATTTAAGAGCGGGGGCGAGGAGGTGGCGTGGGGAAGGGGGCAGAGGAGGCCGGAGGCGGCACGGCGTCCATGGCGGCGCGGTGGCGTGCGGCGGGAGGAGTCCCGCTCGGGGCTCGGGGACGAGCGGCGTGGGCCGGCTGGGCCGTGGCCTGGCGAACTGGGCCGACCCGGTCCAGAGGAATTTTTTTTAACAGCGCAAGGAAAAAAAACCTTAAATAAATAAAAAAACTATAGGCATATAATATACCAAAATTTTCAGAAAAAGATTTCCTACAGCATGGGCATTTTTGCAAAGTGAAATAAAATCCTCACAAATTTAAATAAATCAAACAGTGCTACTGCCTTAATAAAATCCAATAAAAATCATTTTAAAAATACCAAAATGATTTCAAATTTATTTTTCTCCAATTTTCTGATGTAGGGAATCATGTTACCCTATTTTCTGTATATTTTTATTTTGGAGAAAAGTAATTTGAATAAAACTCAAATAAGTCCAATATTGGAAAATAATTTCAATGGGACTTTGAATTTAATCCTTTGAAACTCCCAACTCCTATTTCATTTGTTTTGAAGAAGTCATTTTATCTTCGCTCGTGAAAATCATTGAGTTGCATAAAGTTTCAGAAATGGGAAATATTTTCAAATGAAATTCAAATATTTTCAACACCCCTTGTCATTTAAATAAATGGAAGAAGTCATGTCATCTTCTCTCCAGGGTTTTGTGGTGAAAAGAATTTGAATTCATGGAGATCATAAAAGAAAAATGAAAGTTTGGGAAAGTCCTTTTATTCCCTCTCATTTAACTTTCAAAAGATTTCGAATTCCACTCACTTTCAGTCAATCAATCAAACAATCAATCCAATCTATCTGTTTATTATAACATTCCAAAATTTAGAATTTTGGGATGTTACAAACCTACCACCCTTAAAATGAATCTCGTCCTCGAGATTCGGAGAGGCTAGAAAGAAATAGGTTAGGGTTTGGGGTCTCCTCAAAATCCATCGATCATCTCAGGGGTCTGGGGTGCTACCACCCTTAGAAACATTGTTACGGTTCCACCAAAACTCGTATACTCCATCCTTGTTGTTGACAGTGTCAGTCTTCTCAGATTCTCGGAAAAATTCCTTCTCTGGCTCTTTGGGTAGCGGCATAACCTTTTCCTCAATTCTTCTGTCTTTCATCTTGGTAAGGTTATTCCGAGACTGGGTCTTCATAGCTGACGGGTCTGGCGCCAATACTAAACAACTATCGACATCTCATGGTGGTCAACAATTTACGGTTTCTCCTGCAGGAAATGGGTCTGGGTTGAACCTCACCGTATAACCTACGATTGGCAACAACTGCCGTGTACAAGGGGAAACATTCTTATACCATTCTAAGGTTCAAACAAGGTTTAATACGTCGTCTCTCTACTATAGGTAGGTCACTCAGATTTACCATCCCATATAGCAAAGCGAACAATAAGAGTAAGTCGGTATGGTGATCAATCCATCCCGCACCCAAATCATTACCTTGTATATGGTTTAGCGAATCTCGCATTCTAACACTCGGTCATCCTCGCAAGCATTGCAGAATTTCTCTTGTCGACGAACCAAGTTCGGATAAATCCATGGATTCTGCAAGCCAAACAAACATCTATCGTTCCTTCACAACTCTCAGGTTTTGCGTAACTCCTATAAGATCGTCTGTCGATAAAATCGTAACTTCTTCCAGGGTCTTCCTTCAACAAGAGTGTGCTTGCTTCTTGGCAGGTCCTGGGGCCTGTGGGTTATGGCCCATCTCATCACTTGTAGTCCTTGAACTTATCATCGGGAAACTGATCCTTAATCCAACATCCAACTTCCTGGTATTCTTAAATCCATCCAATTGTACTGTCTTCCTTCCTTCTATTGGCACCACTAGGACATGATTACTCAGACTCATCATGGAATTCCATTGATCCATATTTCCAACATCATACCTCCTTTATATCCAATAGTAATTCATCTCTTCATCCTCGGGGATATCCCACATACCGAGATAAAAAAACTTATACTTATGAAGTCCATACTCCACTTCGTGGAACATCATTATCCTTTCCAGGGTCAAGCGTCCTTACAGGGGAATATTGGCCATCTCTGCATGGCACTTCTTCAACTGGGAAACGTGAAACACATCATGAACTCCTGACAGTCCTTCGGGTGACTCCAGCTTGTTGGCCACTTCTCCCATACGCTCCAAAACTCGGTATGGTCCTACAAATCTCGGGGCTAACTTTCCCTTAACTCCAAATAGTTTAACTCCTCGCAGAGGGAACACACGAAGACATGCTCCGTCTCCAATTTCATAGACTACCTCCTTTACATCCAATAATACTCCATACCCTCATATTCTTGGGGTATCCAACATATCGAGATAAAACTCATACTTATTTTGTTCGAAATCCACTTCGTGGAATATCATTACCTTTTTCCAAGGGTCAAGTTTCCTCACAGGGTACTACCACCCTTAAAATGCACAATCTTCCATAGACCATATTTCTCATATCCTCGAAAATGGTCAAAATCTTTCTTCATAGAGTAACAACTCATAAAATCCAAATCAATACCAATGATGCTAACTTTATTGATTCTCAAATTATTACAATCTCCTGCATTCCATTACATGCCTCAATCCGACACCTCACTAATAAAAGAAATGTCCACACTACTACTACTATATTTCTCGTTGCACTCAACTATTTGTCACAAGTCTCCGTCTCCTTGGGGCATTCTCTGGCAAAGTGCCCTGCTTCATCACAACGGAAACATATTACTTCTGACATATCTCGAGGTTTCCTTGTGATTATATAGCCTCCTGGGGTCCTCATCTTCCCTTTTGGGCAATCATTGTGGTAGTGTCCTGAATTTTTGCACCTGAAACATGTGATATGACTCAGGTCTCTCTTTGTAGAAATTGGGTTGTTCCTGGGATCCAATCTACTTCTCTTCCTGGACTTTTCCGTTCCAATCAGGGCTTCTATTTCCTGTGGGTCATACTCTACTTCCTCTGTCGGGAATTCTACTAAATCCCCATTCAGACAATTTTGGGAGATGTGTCCTTCTTCTCCACATGAATAGCATGACTTGGTGCAGGGTTTAATTGGTTCTTCTTTGGGTGTGTCCTCCACCTCTTCCTTCATCACAGATTCCTCTAAATTTCCATGAGGGCTCTTTTCATTGCTTCTTTCTTCTGCTGGACGGTCCTTTGTACCATGGGGTAGATGTGACACTGAGCAGGGTAGTGGGTAGTCCCTTCACACAAGAAACAAGTGATCTGCCTAGTTGGGCATTCTTCAGCTGGGTGACTTCCTTCACAATTAGGGCATTCATCCTTGTGTTCCTTATGGTTGTGTCCTATTTCTCCACAAGGCTTGTATGCACAAGGTTTCTTCATATCCTTTCCATAAGGCTTCAATTTCTGGGACACAAGACGAGATCTTTGTAGAGTCCACTTAAATTCTTTCCAAGTGGTTACTTCTTGCCATCCATTGATGGTTTGGTACATCCTCCACCAAGTAGCAGCACCTCTTTCAAAACATTGAAGAGCATGCCGGGTCATATCCTTTCCGACTATAGGGTTATTCTTCATGTGATCCTCCATGTTCTGAATCCATCGGTCCGTCTCCAATTGACTCATCGGTCCAGAAAATACAAGCTCATCTCCATTCATCCTCTATTGGGTCCAAGGGTTTGGGGTGAGATAAGAGAGGTCGAGAGGGATACACACAATACAAACAATAGTTTTGAAAAGACAGATTTTTATTGTGGCTGTCGGAAAAACAACAAACAAATGACAGCTCACAAACGTCGCATCTAACGTAGGTATAACAGGGGTTTGGTCTTCTAAAGGTCAATAAGTCTTCAACGTCGCCAAACTCTTCAAGTCTTGTTCATGTCTCCGATGGCTTCTTGCAATCATGCTTGTCCTTCTCAAGTTCTTTTGCCAAATCATCTCTGTTGACGCGAAGTCTCTCGTGACGTCCTTTAATATTTCTGGAGTTGCGCTTCCAACTTCTGGGTTTCAACATCCTTGACATGAACCATGATCCTACTGTCCTTCAGTTCCTGACGAGTCTTTGATGTCTCGAGGTTTTGCTTCCTCTAGCTTGGCTACTTTCAGTTTCTGGGTTCTGAGTTCTTCACGAAACACTTCTTTGTCAAATACAGCTTCCTGCAGGTCCATCCTAAACTTCTTGATGTAATACTCCAGATCCTGGTGATACACCGGCTAAGGTTAAAACTTCGTCTTGCTGATAGGTGCTCCATCAGTTTCTACCATCCAATCCTTCCATGCATCTGCATGCTTAAGTCCGCACGGTGACAATAGCATAAGCGGACGATAACACCATGGATAGCCGTGTTTATGCCCATGTTACTGCCATGAGCTTTCATTCCATAACTGATATCTCCTGTCTTTGGGTTTCTTAACAAAAACTTTGAGTTTCTAACTCTCCATGTTTCGGTCTTTCTCCGATACACCTTGCTCTCGAGTATTGACAGCTTCCATAGTCTGCCAAGTTCCATAAGGGTAACCTTCCTAGGTCATACACATCTGGCAATTCTTCAGAGCCTTCAAATTCTCCCAGTCTTCCGAATCTTCAACCGTTGTAGCTTCCATTATCATAATGCACGGTAAAATCCTCTTCATTCCGAATGGTCTTAGTTGTCCGATATCCTGTACTTATTGGAGTGGTCTCATCAGTCGAATCTTCGTGTGGTCCAAAGGGAAAAGGGTATGGTCTCACTAAAGGGAATATTTGAATAACTCAGAAGAGAAGAGAGGTAAAAGATCTTTTTGAAAAGGAAAGTTTTAGAGAAAATCCTTCCTATGGGCTTGCCAATTTCTAGGGTCACGTCCTACAGTCAACATGTGCTCTGATACCATCTTGTAGCGACCCGACCCGAATGGATCAAGTCTCTGTGCTTAAGTGTCATCCCTGGATCGGTATGCTGACACACACAGTACTCGAGGATTTATAACAGAGGTAAATCACATGTATAAAGTAACGTAAATACTATTACCTCAATCCAAATAGCGGAAGTAACAAGGTTGTGGATTCCCATCAACACCAACGGCAAAGTTGAGTGTAGAAATCGTAACCCTAACGAATCACTTACTCGTCTTAAGATATCCTGCAACATGAAACGTTGCAGCCCGAAAACGGGTCAGCACATGGAATATGCTGGCAAATTCACACCATAGAGAAATGATGAACAAAGGCTATCACTACATGCATATATGGCTGGTGGAAAAGCTCTATAGTTATAATGTTTTTGCGAAAAGCCAATTTTTCCCTACTTCAAAGAAATAAATTTTGTTTAACTATCATGGTGGTTGTGAAACATTGAGATGGTTGACAGCATCTCAATCCCAATTAAGTATCATCATTAACCCAACAATATTAATTAAAGTAACATGATGAGATCAACGGGATAATCCAAGAACTAGATACTCAAGATGTCCATAACCGGGGACACGGCTAATCATGATTAGTTTGTACACTCTGCAGAGGTTTGTGCACTTTCCCCCACAAGACTCGATCTCCTCCGTTGGATTACTCGCACTACATGGTGTTTGAGTAACGGATGACCGAGACACAGTCTTTCAGAAGTGTTTGCACCTTACGTATGGGTAGACAGTTACACCTACTTTCCCCTACATCTGCTAGTCTACCACTGTAAGAGTTCACACAACTTAGTCAACTATGCTAGAGCCCATAATAGCTTGCGGCTGCACACGGAAGTTTCTAGCATGAATAATCTCATGATCCCTTTGAACCTGGGTGGCGGTCCAAAAGAAAAACAGGCAATCCTGGAATACCCAGGTACCTCAATCCACCCAGATGTGAGTTTAGTTGCCACCTTAAGTAAACCATTAATTAACAATCTCACATCTGTCATGGAAATTCACTCAAACCCAATCCACGTCTACGAGCATAGCATGGCAATAATAAAGCAAACGTAGAAGTAACTCCCAAGGGTTTGATAATAAAACAGGTAATAGGTACTACCTCAACTACTTCCCAATACCCACAATTTAATTAGATCCTAATCATGCAATGTTTGAGGAATAGATCTAATGCAATAAAACTGGGTATGAAGGGATATGATCAAAGTGTGAACTTGCCTGCAATGTTGATGAAGATGATTCGCACTCAAAACTCTTGATAGATCTACTCGTCACACTCCGGTCAATCTATCGTAAGCAAGCAATAGTAACCACACATAAGCAATCACTCAAAAGATCGAGAAGAACGAAGAAGACACTTCGGAAAACATCAAAACCAAGCAAATAACTCTTGCAACATAAAACAATTTCTAACAGTACCAAAATTATGTGAATTTGGCCTTATCAGAAAGTTTAGGTCAAGAGCTTCGATTTGCAAAAAGAATCAACTCAAACGGAGTTACGGAACTCAAGTTATGATCAAAAGAAGTTTGAATACAAATCTGTTTGAAATCAAATTTTAAAACTTTCAAAAACATGTTTAAGTTGTTTTACTGGATAGAGGGGATCATAACGAAGACGTGGGCGTTGGTTTCGTTGGATTTGGACAAACGAGTAAAAAGTTATAGACGTTTGAAGATCAGGGGCTAATCTGTAAATAAAATATTCACAGATGGGTCCCTGGCCGAAAATAACAGAAAAAGAAAAAGCTAAATAGTGAACGTTCGTTTATAGGATCTAAACAGTGGACGTTCGCTGTTTAATAAAACCTAAAAAAACAGAACTAGGTTTTCTTAATAAAACCAAAACAAATAAAAATAAAAAAAATAAACCGGGGCGGTTCACGGTTTTATACCGGCTCGGGCAAATAAACCGGCGGCGGCGGCGGTTCCGGCGAGATGGCGCGGGGCTCCGGCTAGGGCGGCGAGGTGGCTTCGGGGCTCGGCTGCGACGGGCGGAGGCACGGGGAGGCGCGGCGCGATGCGGCGGTGACGGCGGTGGTGACGGCAGTGGCCGAGGGCGACGGAGGAGCGCGGGGCGAGGCGGCGGATCTCGCCGGCGGCGGCGGCTATGCGGGAGCGGGCGGCGGCGGGAGCAGAGAGGGAGAGGGGGTCGGGGCGGAGCTATTTAAGAGCGGGGGCGAGGAGGTGGCGTGGGGAAGGGGGCAGAGGAGGCCGGAGGCGGCACGACGTCCATGGCGGCGCGGCGGCGTGCGGCGGGAGGAGTCCCGCTCGGGGCTCGGGGACGAGCGGCGTGGGCCGGCTGGGCCGTGGCCTGGCGAACTGGGCCGGCCCGGTCCGGTCGGTCCAGAGGAATTTTTTTTAACAGCGCAAGGAAAAAACCCTTAAATAAATAAAAAAACTATAGGCATATAATATACCAAAAGTTTCAGAAAAAGATTTCCTACAGCATGGGCATGTTTGCAAAGTCAAATAAAATCCTCACAAATTTAAATAAATCAAACAGTGCTACTGCCTTAATAAAATCCAATAAAAATCATTTTAAAAATACCAAAATGATTTCAAATTTATTTTTCTCCAATTTTCTGATGTAGGGAATCATGTTACCCTATTTTCTGTATATTTTTATTTTGGAGAAAAGTAATTTGAATAAAACTCAAATAAGTCCAATATTGGAAAATAATTTCAATGGGACTTTGAATTTAATCCTTTGAAACTCCCAACTCCTATTTCATTTGTTTTGAAGAAGTCATTTTATCTTCGCTCGTGAAAATCATTGAGTTGCATAAAGTTTCAGAAATGGGAAATATTTTCAAATGAAATTCAAATATTTTCAACACCCCTTTTCATTTAAATAAATGGAAGAAGTCATGTCATCTTCTCTCCAGGGTTTTGTGGTGAAAAGAATTTGAATTCATGGAGATCATAAAAGCAAAATGAAAGTTTGGGAAAGTCCTTTTATTCCCTCTCATTTAACTTTCAAAGATTTCGAATTGCATTCAATTTCACTCAATCAATCAAACAATCAATCCAATCTATCTGTTTATTATAACATTCCAAAATTTAGAATTTTGGGATGTTACAAGAATTCAAAAAAATCGCCTATTCACCCCCTCTAGTCGATATAACGCACTTTCAATTGGTATCAGAGCAAGGTACTCCCTTGTTCTGTGTGATTTTGGTTTAACCGCCTGGAGTTTTAGTTATGTCAACCGCAGGTATGATCAAGGTCTCAGCTGGGTGTCCTACCTTCGATGGGACGGACTACCTTTACTGGAAGAATAAGATGCGTATGCATCTTGAGGCAATTGATAACAATCTCTGGTATGTTGTGGAAAATGGTGTTCCCTCAGTCACACCTTCTGTGAACGCTACTGATGTGAAGAGATTCAAGCAACTCGATTCTCAAGCAAAGAACATCATATGTGGTCATCTGAGCAAAGGGCAGTATGGAAGAGTGAGTGCTTTGGAAACTGCCAAGCTTATCTGGGATAGGCTGTCCAAAGTCAATGAAGGAGTCTCAACCCAGCGTGACTCTCGAGTTAACGTTCTTCGCAATCTCTTCAACCGCTTCAAAAGACTCGACAATGAAAATGTTCAACGAACCTTCGATCGCCTCACTGACATCTCAAATGAGCTTCAAGCACTTGGTGCCACTGACATCACCGACCATGAGGTGGTGAAGAAATTCCTGAGATCGCTTGATTCCTCATTTGATACTCTGGCATTGATGATACATGAACGTGCTGATTACAAGTCACTTGATCCCGCTGATATCCTCGAGAGGCTAAACACTCATGAGTTCCAGCTTGCTGAAAAGAGAGATCTCTATGGTTCGAGGTATGGCAGACCACGTGCCCTGAAGGCCAAGGCTGTCTCTGAATCTGAAGGTGAAGATTCTGGTAGTAGCCTTGGTGATCCTGAAGAACTGAGCCAGGAGCTAGCACTGCTCGTGAAGAAATTCCAAAGGTTCTCAAGACATGGTCTCTTTGGAAAATCCTCAAGGAGCAATGATTCCTCATCCAGTGACTACAAAAAGAGGCTATGCCACAAATGCAAGAAACCTGGTCACTACATTCAATATTGTCCTCAGTGGGAAAAGTAATCAAAGAAGAAGAAATACAAGGATTACAGTTCTGATGATGCGAAGAAGAAGAAATCTTCAAAGTCTTCATCATCAAAATCCTCGAAGTCTTTGTCTCACAAGAAGAGCAGCTCCAAGAAGGCTCAGGCATTCATTGGCAAGGAAATGGACTCTGAGGCTGAATCTGAGGAACATGAGGAAGAGGAGGCATCTGAGGAGTCTGAGTCTAGTGTGGCGAGTCTAGCTCTCGCTACTGCATTCGTCAGCAAGTCTATCTTCAACTCTGAAGAAAATGGCTCCACCAACAAGGCTGATGAAGACAATGATGACTATGCTCCCACCTATTGCTTCATGGCAAAGGGTGCCAAGGTACTCAAATATCCCTCCTCTGAATCAAGTGAGGATGAATCTGATGAAAACCTCAAGCCCAGCTATTCTAAACTTGCTAAAATTGCTGTGAAACAACAAAAGGCTTTTGAAAAGGTTCAAAATATGCTAGACAAAAGTGATGATATGTTGGGTGAAGAAATGGATCTCACTAAGACCTTGACTGAAAATCTTCAGAGACTTCAGTCCAGGTTTGACAACCTTCAAGGTCATCATAACACTCTCTTATCTGATCATGAAAAGATTTCTTATGAATTTCTTCAAAGAAAGCAAGAGGTTGAAAAGCTAAGGGTGAGTTATGATGATCTTCAGAAGGAGCGCGATTCATTACTTTCTCAACAGATCAGTGCTGCTCAGGAAGAATTTGTTCCTCCATGTTTGAAGTGCATTGAACGTGAATCTGCTAATTCTTCACCTGAATGTTCCAATGCTTCTAATGTTACAAATTCTTCATCTGTCTCTGCTATCACTAATTGCTCACCTGAGGACATTGCTAGTATCACTGATGATGTAGGGCTGAAGGAATTGTACATGACATGCATGTACAAAAGCCTCAAAGGGCATCAGACTCTTTGTGATGTGCTTAAAAAGCAGATCCTCAACAGGAACCCTAGGAAAGAGGGTATTGCCTTTGATAGGAAACTCAATGTTGATGGTACATATTGGAAGCCTGAGCAGTACCCCACAACCTCATGGGTTGCTGCAAAGGGACCTCCAGTTGATCCATCCAATTTATCTGGCTTTACATGTGAATCTCCTCATTCTTCTGATAAGTCATTGGACTCCAACTATAAACTGTTCAAAAATCAGAATGGTGAAGTATTTGCTAGATATGTTGGCACTAACTGCAGGAACGGCTCCCCTATGAAGAAAATCTGGGTTCCCAAAAAGTGCCTTGAAAGTCTTCAGGTGAATGTCCTCACGACACCACCTCTGAAGAATAGGAACCCCAGATCAAATTCTTCATATGGACCAAATTCTTCATATGGATCCAAGTCCTCATACGGACCAAATTTCCTCACGTGGATAAAATTCCTCAAAAGGATCAAAGTCCTCATATGATTATCATCGTGCTAACACCTTTGTTTCGCAGGGAAGAGCTAAGGGCTATGAATATGAGCATTACTCTTCTAACCATTATGTTCATAAGTTCTCTAAGAATTTCTCTGCTTATTCATATGCTTACCCTAACTCCTCTTATGCGAAACGAATTGGTTTGGCTTCTATGCCACCTTTCTCGCATGGAGCTCGCAGAGTGATGAACTCTTTGCCACCCCTTCAGATGTGGGTGGTGAAGAAAAAGAACTAATCTCTTATGCAGGGTCAGGTCTCTAGACGTGCGTAAACGTCTGAAGAATTTGTTGGAGACCTGAAAAGTGCCTGAAAGGACACAGGCTAATCATGAAGAAATGAACTTTCTTTTTTCACGTCCTCATACTGCTTTATCTGCTCTATTGCTTGATGAAATTGAACTGATGAATTGTGATGTCATATTCTTCACTGATGAAGTATATGAGTTCGTAAGCTGCACTAATTCATCTGCAGGATGATCAACCCAAAGCCACTGAGTGAGTCCTCGATAGTGGATGTACAAATCACATGACTAGTGACAGGAATCTATTGATGGATGCTCCCTTATATCCATCGCATTTGAAGCATATCATCTTCGCTGACAAAGGCAAAAGTCAGGTATTTGGCCTAGGTAAGGTTGCGATCTCAAAGGATAGACACATGGACAAAGTCATGCTTGTCGAGTCCTTAGGATACAACCTCATGTCTGTCTCAATGCTTTGTGATCTTGATATGGTTGTTGTCTTTGGCAAGTATCGTTGTGTTGTGATCATGGAAGCTGACAATTCCAAAGTCTTCGAAGGCTTTAGGAGAGGAGACTTGTATATTGTTGATTTCTCTACAGGACCACAACCAGCCGTATGCCTACCTGCAAAAGCTTCAGAAGGCTGGCTATGGCATCGACGACTTGGTCATGCAGGCATGAGGAATTTGCACACGCTTGTGAAGAAGAAGCATGTCATTGGCATTGAGAATGTCAAATTCCTCAAGGATCACTTATGCGGAGCCTGTGAAGCTGGAAAGATGACCAAGGCCAAGCATCCAGCGAAGACTATCATGACTACCACTCGACCATTTGAATTGCTTCATATGGATCTCTTTGGTCCTAACCATTATTCTGCAGTTACAAATGATGCATCTCAATATGGCTTTGTTATTTTTGATGATTACTTTCGTTACACATGGGTACACATTGTTACTTACAAACATGAAGTGCAGGAAGTCTTCAAACGATTTTCTTCGAGGGCTTCAACCAACTTTGGTGTGAAGATCAAGCACATCAGAAGTGACAATGGAACTGAGTTCAAGAACTCTGGTCTTGATGACTATCTTGGTGAACTCGGTATTACTCATGAGTTATCTGCTCCTTATACTCCTCAGCAGAATGGCGTCGTCGAGTGCAAGAATAGGACTCTTGCTGAGATGGCTCGCACTATGCTTGATGAATACAAGATGCCTCGTCGTTTCTGGATTGAGGCAATTGATACTGCATGCCACATCATCAACAGAGTATATCTTCACAAATTCTTCAAGAAGACCGCATATGAACTCATCACTGACAAGAAACCCAATGTGAGTTATTTCAAAGTCTTCGGTGCTAAATGTTGGATTAGAGATCCTCATCACAACTCTAAATTTGCACCGAAAGCACATGAAGGTTTCATGCTTGGTTACGGAAAGGACACGCACACCTACATAGTCTTCAACAACGTTCTTCACAAGGTTGTTGAAACTATAGATGTGCGGTTCGATGAAACTAATGGCTCGGAAAGAGAGCACCTACCTTCTGTGATAGATGAACCAGCACCCGAGGAAACTATCAAGTTCAAGGCTACTGAGGATGTCATCCCTACCGAAGAATCTACTGAAGAATTCATTCCAGAACATGAAGAACGTCGAGCTGAGGCACCTGAAGAAAATGGTTCTGAAGAAAATGCTAATCAAATTCCTCGATGACAACCAGCTCATCCTCGCATTGCAAACGAAGTGAAAATTGAGAAGATCATCGATGACATTGAAGCACCAGGTCCTCTCACACGCTCAAGAGCTTCACATTTTTCTAACTTTTGTGGGCACTTTGCTTTTGTCTCTATCACAGAGCCCACTAAGGTAGATGAAGCATTTCTGGAGCCTAAGTGGATTCAAGGTATGCAAGAAGAATTACATCAGTTCGAGCTCAACAACGTCTGGGAACTGGTTAAACGTCCAGATCCTCGCAAGCACAATATTATTGGCACAAAGTGGATCTACCGCAACAAGAAAGATGAAAATGGCCTTATTGTGAGGAATAAGGCACGGCTTGTAGCTCAAGGCTACACACAGGTTGAAGGAATTGATTTCGATGAAACTTTTGCACCTGTTGCTAGACTTGAGGCTATTCGCATATTACTTGCTTATGCTAACCATCATGATATTACTTTGTATCAAATGGATGTGAAAAGTGCATTCCTCAGTGGTAAGCTTGAGGAAGAAGTATATGTTGCTCAACCCCCAGGTTTTGAAGATCCAAAGCATCCTGACAAAGTCTGCGGACTCAATAAGGCCCTCTATGGCCTCAAGCAGGCCCCTCGGGCGTGGTATGATACTTTGAAGGAATTCCTCATGAAGAAAGGCTTCAAACCCGTTCACTTGACCCTACTCTTTTCACTAAATCTTATGATGGTGAATTGTTTGTGTGCCAAATATATGTTGATGATATTATCTTTGGCTGTACTGACCAACGTTACACTGACGAATTTGGTAATATGATGAGAGAGGAATATGAAATGTCTATGATGAGAGAATTGAAATTCTTCTTAGGTCTTCAAATTCGTCAACATCGGAATGGTATATTCATATCTTAGGAGAATTACCTCAAGGATGTACTGAGGAAATTCGGCATGGAAGATTGCAAAGGGGTCAAAATTCCAATGCCCACAAATGGCCATCTATGCAGTGATGAAAATGGTATTGACTTCGATCAAAAGGTATACCGCTCCATGATTGTTCTCTATTGTATTTATGTGCATCTAGGCCAGATATTATGCTTAGTGTTTGCATGTGTGCCCGATTTCGAGGTACACCAAAGGAATCACACCATAAGGCTGTGAAGCATATTCTTCGATATCTAGCTCACACACCAACACTTGGATTATGGTACCCCAAGGGCTCGGCTTTTGATCTCATTGGATATTCAGACTCTGACTGTGCTGGTGATCGTGTGGACCGCAAGTCAACATCAGGCACATGCCATTTCCTCGGACGATCTTTGGTCTGTTGGTCCTCGAAGAAACAGAACTGCGTATCACTATCTACTGCTGAAGCTGAGTACAATGCTGCTGGTTCTTGCTGTGCTCAATTGCTGTGGATGAAGCAAACTCTCAAGGACTACGGCGTCAACGTGAAGAATGTGCCTCTCTAATGTGACAATGAGAGTGCCATCAAGATTGCTCATAACCCAGTTCAGCATTCGAAGACCAAGCACATTCAGATTCGTCATCATTTTCTTCGTGATCATGTGTTGAAGGGCGACATTTCTATTGAGCATGTGAAGACTGAAGAACAGCTAGCCGATATCTTCACAAAGCCCTTGGATGAGAAGAGATTTAGCAAGTTGCGGTGTGAGCTAAATATCTTAGAATCTTCGAATGTTCTTTGAAAAGGACACTCATCCTAACACTTATGCAAAATTGATGACTTAGATGTGCAACACATGAAGAAACATTTTTCTTCAATCAATGAAGACTAACAATCTAAGTGTGAAGAAATTAACGAAGAATTTGATTCTCAGAGCCCTACGACAATTGTACGCGGTGTCTGAAATCATCATTCTTATACGATGGGTCACGCCACCACCAAAAGTTGAAAATCTTCAATTTGAGTTTTTTCTCAGTTTTTTAATTTCCTCAGTTGTTCATGTTCTTCAACTTTGCATTATCTTCATCATTTCCGTCGTTTTTCTTCATTGACTATATATATATATGAGTTTATGTCCTCTACAGCATTCACTTATAGCTCTTTCTTCAAGTTGCTTTTTCTGCTAAGTGAATGTGATCGGACCCTTCCCCCTTTATGCTAAACTCACCCAATCTATTCACAAATTCTTCATGTGCTTTCTATTTGAAACTCGTTCAAAATCTTCACTGTGTCCTTGTGAGCTGAAGAATTTGCGAACGGAACTTTTAACTTATCTTATCTAAATTTTTGGCTGTGCCGCTCAAACCGTTCCGCATCCCACGAAAACACTTATCTATTCACCCACGATCTCACACGATCTCCACTTCTCAGTACGTGGGTGACACATGTCAAGCGAATGAGAAGGGTCAGGGGCACGTTCGTCCAATTTCTTCGGGCGAACAGTTTTTCACCGTGGCTATAAATACCCCTCCCCTTCCTCACTTCTCTTTTACTCCGCGCGACCTCACGCCAGCTCGAGCTTCTCAAACCCTAGCGTCGCCGCTACTTCATCGTCGCCGGTGAGGAAGAGCTTCACTGCCTCGACCTCGTCGCCGTCGTACTCGCGCCGGCCGCGGATTTCTTCACTCCGCCGCCGCCGTAGCTGTCTTCCTCATCCAAGTTAGGGCGTGGAAGATCTGAACTGACGAACTTCACATCTACACTTCCCAGTTCGTCGTGTTCTTCGTCCAGGGTAATTAAAAGTTACTTTTACTGCCCTCTTTGATTCAGATGATTACTACAAAATCTTCAAAGGTGTTTTTCTTCAAATCTTCACACACTAAACACCTCACATGTCATCTGTTCTTGATTCATTTCTCTAAGCTACGTTTTTCTTCAAGATTCCTCAATTGTGTGGATTCTCATTCTATGCAACTCTGGAACCTAAGACAAAGATGCTTAGTGAAATTCTTCAAGACTCAACTGGTCAAATTCCTCAAACTTGTTCATTTTACAGAACCTTCTGAGAACGCACATGACCTCTCCAAATTCCTCGCAACTATACTCTGTTCACAAGTACTCATGTCACCTGATGAATCACTAGGTTCTCATCAACTTAACTCATTTGCAGCGTTCCTCGAAGAAAAGTTGCATACATCTTCAGAGAATTCGATTGTTCAAATTCCTCATCTGAAGAAAATGGCTGATGGAAAGAAGCCACAGAAGGGAGGAAAGAGGCCTGAGGTCAACACTGCCTTTGAAATCCCTGATGACATATACAAGGATTGCTGCACTCCTGATGAGGCCAAGTTTGGCAAGGAGGACAAAAATCAGCGCAAGGTGCACATACAACGGATAGAGAGGTGATGGGCAAGAGAGTCAAGGGAGTACAGGTATGTTACTCCCAAGTATATGAAGAAATTCGCTCTAAATCCTCCATGCCCAAGACGTCCATTGGCACCTGGCCAAGAAGCAGATTCCACCAGCCTCAAGCGTGGTGAGGATTATCCTGATGAATGGGCCAAGCGCTAGGCTAAATTGGCCAGACAAGCAAGAGAAACAGTGAGGAAATTCAACGAAGACTCAGCTGCTGCTGCTGCCACTGCTAGCAAGCTGAAGAAGGCCATGGCAAAGAAGCCTGCTCATAAGTCAAGTGTTTCACCCTCAATGCCCTCACGGCCAGAATCTTCAAAGCCCTCACGACCAGAATCTTCAAAGCTCTCACGGCCAACTCCTCATGCTGCTCCCGCTCCAAAGTCCTCAGCTCCTCCGCCAAAGTCCTCAGCTGCTCCAACCAAATCCTCTGCACCTATGCACCTCGCCACGTGCCAAAGGAAAACATGCATCTCTATTGCCTCAGGAGCTTCTGCTAGTTCCTCAGCTGCACCAATTTCCTCAACTGGCCCCTCGCTGCTGAAGACAAAGGCCACTGCTGGACGAGGCACTCGACCAAGTCCTCACAAGAAGCAGGTCGCCTTCCAAGTGCCGTCTGATGAAGACGAAGCTGATGATGAAGAACTTGCGGAAATCATCAGAGATAGGCAGGTCAAGGCCGCTAGAGCCAAAGGCAGCAATGTGCCTCTTCTTCTGGATCCGAAGCTGATCCTAGACTTCATTGACCTATGGCACAAGGATCCCAACACGCCTTTGCCGGAGATGAACCTCACTCCTGGTCAAAGTCATGTTTTGACTGCCTTCATTGAAGAAGAGAACTGGAAATTTGAACAGGGAAGAAGAGTGAAGAAAGCGCAGTACAAGAAACAGCGTTTTCTGAAGAAAAATGTTCTGAAGCTTTCCCCCGAAGAACTCGTTGCCTTGCAAGCTGAGATCAAGCAACTGAGTGATGAATTTGATCGTTACTACGCTAACTGGCTTGGAGCCAAAGTCAGGTTTGTGAACTTAATTGAGAAGTTCACGTCCAATGTTGCAGCTCCAACGCAACAAGAAAATCCTTAGGCTGAAGCATCTGCTCAGCCGACTGAAGAAAATGCCAGCACAGCTGATGACAATCAGGCTGCTGAAGAAACTCAAAGCACCAAGGCTGATGACTGCATTCCAGCCGCTGAAGAAATTGCCAGGGCATCCACTAGTGGTGCACCTTAAGAAAATGAAGAAGTCAGGGCAACTGCATCAGTTGTGCTGAAGAAATTCAACCAAATTCCTCTGCTCCTCCTGCGCCTACCCCAACTCCGATCCTTCCATCTGCATCAGATGTGAAGAAGACCAAGGCTGCAGAGCGTGCAACAGTGAAGAAAAGGAAGGCATCAACTTCATTAGATTCTTCAGCCCCGAAGAAGATGAAGCCATTGACTAGCTCATTTGACAACCCAATTGATGCTGTTCCTATCTCAACCATGCCATCAAAGGACCTTGTTCCTTTTGATGATGATTATGTGATTCCAAGTGAATCCGATGAAGAGAATCCTTCTGCTGCTTCGTCAGAGCAGTTGGATGAAGAAATTGAAGCGGATGCAATCCCTTCAACTCCAATCGTCTCCTTGCCCATGCCTCAGTTCACTACTGAAGAGGCCGGCGTTGAAGAATTAGAAGAAGAAGAAGATGTGGACATTGGAAGCACTACTCCAGTGATGAATGATGACTTTTGGGACAGTCAGCACCCCAACTCTCCTCTGTTCACACCACTCCAACAAATTCCTTAGTCCCATGTTGCTACTGAAGTACAAATGGGATCTGATGAACCACATGCCAGACCATCTGTCCATGAAGAGATTCCAGCCACTAGTGCTGAAGAAATTGTGAATGAAGAATTGACGACCCAGGTTGCCACTGAAGAAGAAGCTGAAATCCTCAGCCTGTGGAACCTGAGATTGTGATTCCTGAGGTGGTTATGCAATTGACTGACACTCCTCAGCCCAAGCCAAAGGATCCATTCTCGAAGAAACAGAAATTCAAGGCTGATGACTTCTTCGGTGAGCACGTGTTCTTCACTGACTATAACCCCTATGACTCTGCTCGTCTTAGAAGGAAGCATTTCTGGACTGCCAGCCAGGCCAATTTTTATTCCTCACTGCTCTTAAATAAGGACAAAGTCTTCGACCACGAGCATATTTCTCATGTGGACATGGAATCATTGCCAAGCTTCTCACCTGTCCTCAGTGTGCTTCATGACGCAGGCCTCCTCAACTTTTGCACAGACATAGTTGATTGGAATGAAGAGCTCATTCTTCAATTCTACGCAACACTGCACATCACAGGAGATGCTGACGATGTGAACTCCTGGGTTTTGGACTGGATGACCGAAAACACTCACTATAAGGCACCGACCTCTGAATTACTTCACGCCCTGCCCATCAGTCCTCCACCTGAAGGAGCTCGTTGCCTGTACCAAGAGCCTGAACTGACTGCCCATTATATGCAAGTTCTTATGAAGCCTCTGAAGCCCGGTCAAGCCCCAAGGACTAAATTCGTCATGAGGGAATTTCTCTATGTGCCCAGAACAGTCTATCGCATCTTGACGAAGACTATGAGTCCAATCAAAGGCCACGACTCGAATGATGAAGAAGTTGTTGGCATCATGAAGAATTTGCTATTCAATATCATGCATGGAATTCCTGTCAACTATCATGATTTCTTCATGAGGACTCTGGCAAATGTTGCTCTGTCTCCGTTTGAGCTGAAGCCTTATGCTCCTTGGATTATGTAACGCCCATGATGCGGCTATATCTCCACGTGTCGAGGCATGACTTAGAGGCATAACCGCATTGTAGGTATTGTCGCAAGAAGGGTCATCTTCACACAATCCCGTGTAATGAACAAGAATGGGATAACGAGAGTTGGCTTACAATCGCCACTTCACACAATACATAAATTAATTCATACATCATCCAAAATCCACACATAGACCGACTACGGTCAAATCCAAAAGAAAATAAGATAACCCCAAATGCTAGATCCCCGATCGTCCCAACTGGGCTCCACTACTGATCATCAGGAAACAAAACATAGTAACGACCACGTTCCTCGTCGAACTCCCACTTGAGCTCGGTTGTGTCATCTGCACTGGTATCGACGGCACCTGCAACTGTTTTGGTAGAATCTGTGAGTCACGAGGACTCAGCAATCTCACACCCGCGAGATCAAGACTATTTAAGCTTATAGGAAAAGGATGGGGTAATGAGGTGGAGCTGCGGCAAGCACTAAGCATATGGTGGCTAACATACGCAAATGAGAGCGAGAAGAGAAGCAACGCAACGGTCGCGAAGCTAGAGATGATCAAGAAGTGATCCTGAAACTACTTACGTGCATACATAACCCAGACCGTGTTCACTTCCCGGACTCCGCCGAAAAGAGACCATCACGGCTACACACACAGTTGATGTATTTTAAATTAAATCAAGTGTCAAGTTCTCTACAACCGGACATTAACAAATTCCCATCTGCCTCATAACCGCGGGCACGGCTTTCGAAAGATAATACCCTACAGGGGTGTCCCAACTTAGCCCATTATAAGCTCTCACGGTCAACGAAGGATAAACCTTCTCCCGGGAAGACCCGATCAGTCTCGGAATCCCGGTTTACAAGACATTTCGACAATGGTAAAACAAGACCAGCAAGACCACCCACTGTGCCGACAAATCCCGATAGGAGCTGCACATATCTCGTTCTCAGGGCACACCGGATAAGCTAAGCGTATAGGTACCAACGTAACCCAAGTTGCCAAGGGACGGTCCCGCACGGTGCTCTAGTTTAGACCAACACTCGGAGGAGCACTGGCCCCAGGGGGGGGGGTTAAAATAAAGACGACCCTCGGGCTCGCGAAAACCCAAGGGAAAAAGGCTTAGGTGGCAAATGGTAAAACCAAGGTTGGGCCTTGCTGGAGGAGTTTTATTCAAGGCGAACTGTCAAGGGGGTCCCATAAATCACCCAACCGCGTAAGGAACGCAAACTCAAGGAACATAATACCGGTATGATGGAAACTAGGGCGGCAAGAGTGGAACAAAACACCAGGCATAAGGCCGAGCCTTCCACCCTTTACCAAAATATATAGATGCATTAATTAAATAAGAGATATTGTGATATGCCAAAATATCCATGTTCCAACATGGAACCAACTTCAACTTCACCTGCAACTAGCAACGCTATAAGAAGGGCTGAGCAAAAGCGGTAACTTAGCCAAACAACGGTTTGCTAGGAAAGGATGGTTAGAGGCTTGACATGGCAATATGGGAGGCATGATATAGCAAGTGGTAGGTAGCGCAACATAGCAATAGAGCGAACAACTAGCAAAGCAAAGATAGAAGTGATTTCGAGGGTATGGTCATCTTGCCTGCAAGGTTCTCAGAGTTGTCGAAAGCTTGATCCTCGTAAGCGTACTCAACAGGTTCCTCATTCACGAACTCGTCTCCCAGCTCTACCCACAGCAAGAACACAAGCAATGGAACCACAATCAATCACGGGAAATGCACAAGCAACATGATGCAATACATGCATGATATGCAAGATGTGATATGCGATGCATATGCGTGCTCCGGAAGAATAAGGATGAACAAGGCATCAACTTGGCAAACCAAGTATGCCACTGGAAAGATGAGATGATCCCGGTCGAAATCGATATAAAGATCACCGGAAACGGATGCACGGTTTGCAAATGGCAAGCAAAACAAGAATGACACAAATCTGCGGTTAACAACATGATAGCACTTAGCATACATCAAGTAACTATGCTAGAGCACCCCAACTTAGCAACAAAGCATATGGCAGTGATCTACAAGAGATGCTGGACAAAAGATGAACAATGAGCTACGGCCAGATCACACAATAACAGGCTCAAACAAGCATGACAAAAGTGCAAAAGATATCAGCTTCACAGACTTGGTGAAAATACTGAACATGGCTGAAACAGCATCAGGTAGCAATGTTCAGAGCTAGCAATCAACATGCTACAGGAACTTATCATCGCAAAACAAGGCATGTCATGAATCTACTAAATACATAGAACAAAAGTCCCTTACTGACCATGAGCCAAAAAGGATCATAAGATATGATGGCACCCATGTAAACATAGCAAGTTTCGTTAACAGTTTTCAGACAGCAGAAAACAGAGCATGGCATTAACAGAATTATGAATGCATCTTTGCGAGCTCGATTCACTCATCACAAAGCAATGCATGACAAAACAAGCATACCTACATCAAGAAGGCATGTTTATGAAGCTAACCATGGCAAGAGTAAGTTCATAGCATGTATGGATCAACTACAACAAACTTGGCAAAATTGAATATCATGTTAACATTCTGCCAGGAACATTTTATAGCAAAAGTAGAGCAAGATTGAGTCATGCTAGGTCACTCCATAATTACAAACAGGGGCATGTATGGATAGAGCACAACTATATATACAAAACATCCTTACTGAACATACCCAAAAGAAGCATGGATCTCACTGTAAACACATGGATACATGGCATTAAAATAACAGCAGGTAAAAGACTTGGCAAAATCCTAAGTCCCTGGAAAAAACAGAAACATTGGGGAGGCTACTTTGCATGCTTGTGCTAGTCACCACATAGATCACAAAAATACATGGAGAGCACCTCTGTAAAGATGGTATGGCATAGATCAAAACACATGTAGAGCTAATGCCCAAAAGATGCACACATCAAATGTAGCAAAAATAACAAAACATCAAGTTCTGATAAGTAACAGTAGTAAACATCATATAGCACTCTTGCAACGAAGATTCAGGCATCAAGAGCAGTATGCAAGGAGATATGATGTGATGAACATGGCATGAAAATAACACAGGAAAAGACTTAGAGAAGAAAACGAGATCAACCGTGGAGCTAGATCTAGATCGGGCGCGCAGTTCGAGGATCGCCGGAGTTGGAGGATGGGGCGGCCGGAGCTCGGGGCCGGCGCGGTCGGGGAAGGCGGGGTCTGGCGCGGAGGGAGCGGCGGCTCGGGCGGCGCGCGGAGGCGGCGCACCCTCGTGGTGGCGAGCTCGGACGGCGCCGGCGTGGAGGCGCGGCCGGCGGTGGTCGGCGACGGCGAGGATCGAGGCGGCGGCGGTCGGGTGCTCGGGCGGCTGCGGGCGGAGAGACGAAGCGGGCGCGGGCGGCGGCGTACGGGCCCGCGGGGGCCGGCGATGGGCTTCGACGGCCCGGCGGCGCGGGAGGCCGGGGTGCTGACGTGGCACGCCCCGGTTGTCTGCGGGCGGCGGCGCGGGTTTGTGCGGCTGGACCGGACGTGTCCGGCGCGTGGAGGGAGCGGAGCTAGGGTTTTTTGGAGTGCGGGATTTCGGGGAGGCTCACATATTTATAGCTAGAGGGAGCTAGGAGACTCCAAATGGAGTGCGGTTTTCGCCCACACGATCGTGATCGAACGACCGAGAGCATGGAGGGGGCTTAGATGGGTTAATGGGCTGTTTGGAGGGGTGTTTGGCTGCAACACACAAAAGGCCTTTGCGGTTACCCGGTTAACCGTTGGAGCATCAAACGACCTCCAAATGGAACAAAACTTGATAGGTGGTCTACCGGTGGTGTACCAAGGCCACTTGGCAAACCTCGGTCCATTCCGAGAACGTTTAACACCCGCTCACGAAAAGAGATAAGAGGGGTGCGCCGGTGCATGTGGGAGTGTCGGATTGCAAAACGGACAACGGGGAAAATGCTCGGATGCAAGAGACGAACACGTATGCAAATGAGATGCACATGATGACATGATATGAAATGCATGACATGAACAAAATGCAAAACGAAAGACAAAACCCGACCACGAAGGGAATATCATAACACATAGCCGAAAATGGCAAGAGTTGGAGTTACAAATATGGAAAGTTACATCCGGGGTGTTACAACACTCCACCACTACGAGAGGATCTCGTCCCAAGATCTAGGACTGAAAGAACTCCGGATATTCGGAACAGAGGTGGTCCTCGCGCTCCCAGGTGGCTTCTCGGTCGGAATGGTGCGACCACTTCACTTTCAGGAATTTGATTGACTTGTTGCGAGTCTTGCGCTCAGTTTCTTCAAGAATAGCAACGGGGTGCTCATGATAAGACAAATCTTCTTGGAGGTCAATCTCTTCGAAGTTGATGGTGCGCTCAGGAGTCTTGAAGCACTTGCGGAGCTGTGACACGTGGAACACATCGTGCACGTTCGCGAAGTTGGAGGGAAGCTCAAGTTGATAGGTGAGGTCGCCTCTTTTGCCAATGATCTTGAAAGGACCCACGTATCTAGGGGCAAGCTTCCCTTTGATACCGAAGGACGAGTGCCTTTCATTGGAGATACGCGGAGGTAGACATGGTCGCCGATCTTGAAAGCCAAGTCACGGTGCTTGCTATCATAGTAACTCTTCTGGCGCGATTGCACGGCTTTGAGATTTTCACGGATGACTTTACACATTTCTTCAGCCTCTGTGATTAAGTCATTTCCAAGAAGTTGGCGTTCACCAGTCTCTGACCATTTAAGAGGAGTACGACACTTTCTGCCATAGAGAATCTCGAATGGGGCCTTGCTCGAACTCGCTTGGAAGCTGTTGTTGTAGGAGAACTCGGCATATGGAAGACAATCTTCTCACTTCATGCCAAAGGAAATGACACAAGCCCTGAGCATATCTTCAAGGACTTGATTGACTCGCTCGACTTGGCCACTAGTTTGAGGATGGAAAGCTGTGCTGAAGCGAATGTTGGTGCCCATGGCCTTCTGGAAGGAGTCCCAGAACTTAGAAGTGAAGATGCTTCCACGATCTGAAGAAATCAATTGTGGAATGCCGTGCAAGGAGACAATCCTGTAGGTGTATAGCTCTGCCAACTGAGCTGCTATGATAGATTCTTTGATTGGAAGAAAATGAGCCACTTTTGTAAGCTTGTCGATGACAACGAAGATAGCATCATTTCCGCGCTTGGACTTAGGAAATCCAGTCACGAAGTCCATTTCGATATGATCAAACTTCCATTCTGGAATAGCAAGAGGTTGGAGGAGACCAGCTGGTCGTTGATGTTCTGCTTTCACCCTTCGACAGACATCACATTCGTTCACGAATTGAGCGATTTCTCGCTTCATTCGAGTCCACCAATACGACTGCTTGAGGTCATGGTACATCTTCGTACTTCCAGGATGAATGGAAAGAAGAGAATTGTGTGCCTCGTTCATAATGACTTTCCTTAGATCACCTTTTGGAACCACAAGCCGGTCCTCGAAGAATAAAGTGTCTCTGTCATCAATGCGATAGCACTTGTATTTGGAAAGACCCTTGTCAATACCACGTTTCACCTTCTTCACCATGGTATCCAGGAGTTGTGCCTCACGAATTTGATCTTCCAAAGTAGGAGAGACTAGGAGGTTGGCAAGAAAGCCTTGAGGAACAACTTGGAGATTCAGTTTGTGGAAAGCTTCGCAAAGATCCGGTTGGAAGGGCTTGAGAATTAAGCTATTGCAGTAAGCCTTCCTACTCAAAGCATCTGCAATGACATTGGCCTTGCCTGGAGTATATTCAATACTCGGATTGTACTCTTGAATCATTTCGACCCATCGAGTTTACCTGAGGTTGAGGTTGGGCTGAGTGAAGATGTACTTGAGACTCTTGTGATCGGTGAATATATCCACTTTCCTTCCCAACAAGAGATGTCTCCATGTTATTAATGCATGGACAACTACCACCAACTCAAGATCGTGAGTGGGGTAGTTCTTTTCGTTGGGCTTCAACTGACGAGAGGTATAGGCCAAAACTTTCTTCTCTTGCATTAACACAGCACCGAGACCTTGAAGAGAAGCATCACAGAAAACTTCGAATGGCTTGGATTCGTCAGGAGGAGTTAAGACAGGAGCTGTGACGAGTTTCTCTTTGAGAGTTGTTGAGGATATAGACCTTAGAGTCACCCGCCAGGAGGGGCCGGGTTACTCATATGGTCATTACCAGAAGCCCGGCGCCAAGCTTGAAGACGGTGGGCCGAAGATGGGCTTAAGACCCAGATATGGCTTAAGGCCCGTAGTTACAATCATTATCATGGTAGAACTTGTAGTGTAAGGCAAGAATAGTTGAGAGTCCGAGCCGGACACTCTTATGAGCCGGCCGGGACTCTGAGAGCTGCTGGGCGTCAGCCTCCCTATATAAAAGGACGACCCAGCAGCGGTTTAGGGACAGGCAAGATCTCATCGAGAACCAGGCATAGCGGTTTCGCTCCCTGGTCATCGAAACCCTAATCAATACCACCTCAAACTGGACGTAGGCTTTTTCCTTCACCGTAAGGGGCTGAACCAGTATAAACCCTCGTGTGCCTTGTCCCACTTAACCCCTTCAAGCTTCCTAGTTGCGATGGCTCCACGACTAAGTCCTAGTTCGAGGACATCTGCCGTGGCAATTCCACGACAGTTGGCGCCCACCGTGGGGCCAGC
This sequence comes from Triticum aestivum, assembly GCF_018294505.1. Lineage (NCBI taxonomy): Eukaryota > Viridiplantae > Streptophyta > Magnoliopsida > Poales > Poaceae > Triticum > Triticum aestivum. The sequence goes on along the minus strand of NC_057796.1, from coordinate 264,218,056 downwards.
GCACGGTGGATTTGAGTTCTTGAAGGGCAACTTCGAAGGGCTCAAGGGATACGCTGTGGGCCGGATGACCAAGAGTCGTCGCGGCAAGCTCTACATCGACGATGCAAACTGGGGCCCCGACGCCGGCTCAATTGAGTACGGGTACCGGGTCCCCTTCGGTGGAATTCATGTTTTCATTGGCAAGATTGGTGAGCCGGGCCCTGAGCCGGATCTCTGCGCCGATTTCATGGAGATGGCTCAGCGTGCACGACCCGCCCGGGCCCGGCCTGCCTTAAGGCATGCTTTTGTGGGATGCATTCATGGAGGGGCCTCTGATCGATCCGGATCTGGGGATGAGGCGGCCGCCGGCTCTGACGGCGAGTCGTCCACTGATGAGTCAAATTCGCTGTATCAACTTCAAGATGGCAGGCTCATGGGTTGTCCCGACGGTGACAGTATTCCGGACCCGTTTGAGCCGCCAAGTCAGGTCGGAGTCTTTATGGCCGGTGCACAGCCTGTTCAGAACCCTGCTGCTGGAGCGGGAACCCCGGTGCCTTCACCGGCTCAGGTGCTAATGGATCTCACGGACAGGATGACGGCCCTGTTAACCGCCACGGTTGACCCGGCGGATCAAGCTCAGCATGATGCGGAGGTGGCACAGTTAAAGTTGGATCTAGTGAAGGCTAAGGAGGATCTGGCAGCGGAAGGGATCAGGATGGCTGCAGAGAGGGCGGCTCTCGATGCCCAAACTCAGTTGATCCAGGCGCAGTCCTTCCGGCTCACGATGGATCAGAACGCGTCCAATGAGGTCATGAGAAGGAGGCATCAAAAGGCCCAATCTCGACTCCCTCCGGTTTACGATCCACGCAACCTCTTCAACACGCCAGGCGCGGGGTCTAGTAACCCGCCAGGGGTCATAGTGCCCGGGTCTGGGACCCCTATTCAGCCAATAGTGATGGGGCCTCCCCAAGTGCCCCCTGCCCCGCCTCAGTACGTGCCAATACCCCCGGGTCATTATAATAACCCGCTGGAGAACATGGTCGCCACGGCGGCACGGGTGGCGGCTCTCCCAGTCGACGGCGACTCTCCGACGGCTATTGAAACCCGCCGGGTCAGGGAACTCCTTCAGACAGCATTGGCGCAGCAAGAGGCGTACTCCTACAGCCGGAACAGGATCCACTCGACCCCTCGGCCAGGCCAGAGCCCGAGTTACAGCAGGCACATGGTCTCAGCGACCGGCTCAAGCAACGTCCGACGCCATGACCCGCCCCCTGGCCATGGCCCGGTTCATAACAGAACTTTTCACACAGCAGACCAGGACGGAGCGTGGCAGGAGGCAGAGCAGGTGCCTCAGTTGACGGCTTACCAGACTCCCCCGGCTTATCCGACGACTTCTGTCGACGTGGGTATCCCTACCAGGACTGGGGGTGTCCCTTGTTTAGTGCCAGCTATCCGCAATGAACGTCTACCCAAGGACTTCAAAGGTCCTAGGAAAGTGCCTAATTACACAGCAGACTTACAACGCGCAGCCTGGATCGAGAGTTATGAGATGGCCATGGAGCTGCTGGAGGTCAGTGAGGCGGCCATGGCTAAGTACTTCACCATGATGTTAGATGGGACTGCCCGCACTTGGTTGAAAGGGCTACCACCGAATTCCATTGGGTCTTGGGCTGAGCTGAAGGCACGGTTCATCCAGAACTTCAAGGATACCTGTAGGCAGTCTATGTCAATTGTGGATTTGACTAACTGCAAGCAGCAGGAGGGTGAGTCTACGACACATTGGGTTCGCCGGGTTAAGGAGATAATACATTCCTCGGATAAAATGGACGCCGGCTCTGCAGTCTTAATGTTGGAGCAGAATTGTCGTTTTTTGCCCCTGAAGATGAAACTCGGGCGGCTTAAGCGTGACTGCAATGATATGGGTACACTGATGGCGGCTCTTGTCAAGTACGCCGATTCTGATGGTACCAAGGACCCCGCTTCAGATGATGAAAGGACAGGGAAGGGAAAGAAGAACAGCAATGGCAAGGGTCCTCAGCATAACCCGGGGAACCAAGGAGGAGGCAAGCGCAAGGCCGATGGCAGCCTAGAGTTTGTGGCCAACGCCAGCTCACAAGGTAACAACCAGCGACGTAAGGGGAGGCCCCCTCCCCGAGGCGGCGGGTCAGGCCCGACGCTGGAGCAGCTGCTGAATGAGCCTTGTCCAAGGCATGGTTCTAGAGAGAAGCCAGCAACTCATCTATGGAAGGATTGTGCAATCATGAAGGCCTTTAAGAATTACAATGGCCCGGACGGCGGCTCAGGCGCCGACGGCTTTCATGGCCCGGGCGGCGGCTCAAATTCGAATCCTCAGAACGGTCAAGGGGGCTTTAATCAGCAGTCTGGCCAGGGTCATCAACAGCAGCAGGGGGGTTATCAGACCAATCCAAAGCAGCTTAGCGGTGGACAGTACCATGTATTTACCACCAGTCTGTGTAAGCGAGATCAGAAGCTTCATAAGAGGGCCGTGAATGCTGTTGAGCCGGCGGTTCCACGCTACTTGCGGTGGTTTGAGCAGCCTATAGTCTGGAGTAGAGAGGATCACCCTCCCTGGGTGGACAATCCGGGTCACTTGGCCTTAGTGGTGGCTCCTCAGGTGGGAGGATATAAGTTCACTAAGGTACTCATGGACGGAGGCAGCAGTATCAACATCCTCTATTATGAGACTTTTCGCCGTATGGGGTTGGTTGATAAGAACCTCAGCCAGTCAAACACTATCTTCCATGGTGTGGTACCTGGTAAGTCGGCTTATCCAGTCAGCAAGATCAAGTTGGAAGTGGCCTTCGGAGATGAGAACAACTACAGGGTGGAAAAATTGACCTTTGAGGTAGTCAAGATAAGAAGTCCGTACCATGCCATCTTTGGGCGGCCGGCTTACGCCAAGTTCATGGCACGGCCGTGTTACGTATATTTACAGCTCAAGATGCCGGGTCATAATGGGACCATTACGGTTCACGGCAGCCGGAAGGTGGCCTTAGAATGTGAGGAAGGCGATGCAGCTTATGCAGAATCTGTTTGTGCAACAGAGGAGTTGAAGTTTTACAAAGACAATGTTGACCCGGCAGACATGACCTCTCTGAAAAAGCCGACCACGGAGCATGAGCCGGCAATGAAATTTAAGTCGGCCGATGAGACTAAACTTGTTGATTTCGTTCCAGGAGATTCATCTTAGCAGTTTAGCATCAGTGCCAATCTGGATCCAAAATAGGAAAGCGCGCTCATCGAGTTCATCCGTGAGAATAGGGACATCTTTGCATGGAAACCTTCCGACATGCCAGGTGTACCTAGAGAACTCGCTGAGCACACTCTTAATGTTGATCTGAAGTTTAAGCCGGTCAGACAGTTCCTTCGGCGGTTCAATGAGTACGAGGCCTTGCTCCACGGTCTTCGGATGGCTAAGGAGATGAGCTTGAGCCGGGTAAGGTGCTTCGGTGACTCAGACTTGGTGGCTCAACAAGTATCAGGCAAGTGGGACTCTAAGGACCCTCTCATGGCGGCTTATCGCTGCGAAGTTGATGCCATTGCTGGGCACTTTCAGGACTACCAAGTAGAGCACATTGATCGCAGGAAGAACGAGGCGGCTGATGCTTTAAGCCGGCTAGGATCCCAGCGAAAGCCGGTGCCGCCTAATACTTTCCTGGATGTCCTGTATAATCCTTCTGTTAAGCTGCCTACAGAGGAAGACTTGGCCGTCCCTGACCCGGAGGCACGACTGGTGGCGGCTCTCCATATCATACCAGACTGGACAAAGCCCTATCTGGCTTATATGACCCGGGGCGAGTTGCCTGAGGATGAAACTTTGGCCAGGCAAATAACCCGGCGGGCTAAGTCAATGATTGTTATCAATGGCGAGTTGCATCACCGCAGTGTTATGGGGGCGTTTCAACGTTGTGTTTCCCCTGAGGAAGGTCAAGAGATCTTGCGTGAGATCCATGAAGGGGATTGTGGCCATCACGCCGGCTCAAAGTCTCTTGTGGCCAAAGCTTTTCGTCATGGTTTTTATTGGTTGACGGCTCATGCTGATGCAGAGGACTTGGTCAGTAAGTGTGATGGCTGCCAAAGGTTCTCGCGACGGGCTCATGTACCGGCTCAAGAGCTGCGGATGATCCCAATTACTTGGCCCTTTGCGGTATGGGGGCTTGATATGGTCGGGCCTTTCAAAAGATCCAAGGATAAGAAGACCCACCTTTTGGTGGCAGTTGACAAGTTTACCAAGTGGGTTGAAGCGGAGCCAATTAGCAAGTGTGATGCAGCCACGACGGTTCAGTTTATGAAAAAGGTGATCTTTCGCTTTGGTTTTCCACACAGCATTATAACTGACAATGGCACCAATTTATCCAAAGGTGCCATGGAGGAGTTTTGTCAACGAGAGCATATCCGACTTGATGTCTCCTCGGTGGCTCATCCTCAATCCAATGGTCAGGCTGAGAGAGCGAATCAGGAAAATTTGAAGGGCATCAAGCCTCGGCTTTTGGTCCCTTTGCAGCGGACGCCGGGTTGTTGGGTGGAGGAGTTGCCCTCCGTGCTGTGGAGCATCAACACTACTCCTAACAGGTCTACAGGCTTTACGCCTTTCTTCATGGTTTATGGAGCAGAAGCAGTCCTCCCCAGTGACATCCGTCATGACTCACCTCGAGTGGCGGCTTACGTTGAGGCGGATAATGAACAGGCGCGCCAAAATGCTCTTGACTTGTTGGACGAACAGCGTGATGTGGCAGCAGCCCGTTCAGCGATTTACCAACAAGACCTGCGTCGTTATCATAGCCGCCGGGTTAAATCCCGGGTCTTCCAGGAAGGTGATCTCGTGCTCCGGCTCATCCAGGATCAAACAGATGCACACAAGCTATCCCCGCCTTGGGAAGGGCCCTTTGTGGTCAGCAAGAATTTGCACAACGGGTCATATTACCTCATTGACATTCGGGAGCACAAAGATTCACGAAAGTCGGAGGAAGAGACCCGTCGGCCATGGAACATAGCTCAACTTCGGCCTTACTACACTTGAGCCACCGGCTCTCATGATGTACATACTTCTCTAAGCCATGTATATATTATGATAAGCAATAAAGCAGGACCTCTGTCCTTTTTTCTCCTCCAAATGTGCACGTGTTGTTTTCATTGCCAGATTACATGATAACTTGAAGGAGGATCCGGCTTATGGTCGTATTCGAATCTAGCCGTAGGCGATAAGGTCACTTGGGGGCTTCCTGTTCAAAACATAGGTCGTATTCGAACCAAAGAGAACATAACTGTCGATACCCATTTGATTGGCAAAGTGCCGAGCTCATTGGGGAGTTTTCTTTGATCATATTTGAATCTTAGTTTAACCCCTTTGAGAACCGACGTGGATCGTATTCGAATCAGCGTCGTTAAACAATTCTTAAAGTCATTTGGGGGCTTCCTGTTCAAACATGGGTGGTATTCGAACCAAAGAGAACATAGCTGTCGATACCCTCTTGATTGGCATCGCCACACCCACTGGGGGCTATATGATCGTATTCAAATCCTAGCATAACCCCTTTGGGCCGGGTCTCTGGTCGTATTCGAACCGGAAGCCCCTAAGTTCCTCTGCTTTATAGCAAGTTCCGTCTGATTATTTCCAAGTGTGTACGGCTGGGTCTCACTTTGCCGGCTTAACTTTGATTCACAGTGTTAGTTGAACACAATGGGTACCAACCTTATTATCCGGGTTATTTAAACCGGAAGTATGCTTGCAGGCCGCTAAGTGTGTTATTACGGCTGTATTAAGGATATAATTGAGGACCAGTCTTTTTCGATTCATATTCCGGGTTATGTATCTAAACATATGATTCTCAGGGCGGTAAGCCACCTAGAGACTTGCGATTCGTCTTTCTGTGCAGGATATTTAAAAGCAATTATTTGAGACTAAGGGGAATGAATGACCCGGAGATATGTAAAGGAGATAACTTCAATAAAACTTCAAGCATTCAAGGCGTGCACGATGGCATGGCAAAGATAAAATGTTGGTCCTACTCTATTACAAGACTCGTCGAGTCCAAAAGGGTGAGGCATTGTTTGGTAAACCGCCAGCAGAATTACGACGCTTGCTGGGTTGAAGTCTCCGGCTCGTCTCTTTCCTCTCCTCCGGCTGTTCCCAGGGTCTGGAAAGTCGACGACTTCCAGTCGATGCCACTCAGAGCTTCGAATTGGGCTTCTTCGTCAATTAACCCGGCCGGGTCAATCTCCGGGGCGAAGGTGTGCTGACGAGCCGGCGGAATTAAACTCAGGGCTTCATAGCGAGGGGTCGAGATCCTCTGATTCTCCGCATTGTAACCCGGCTGGTATTTGGTCAGATCTGTGTCGTTCCCGATAAGGGTGGCCACCGGGCGCACGACCTTCACGCAGGCGGCAAAGTCTCTTTGGTCGAAGGCCGTGCCGTCTTCCTTCAGACTTGGGTAGCCGAGGGCGATGTCCGCCGGGTCTAACTCGGGGAGGAAAGCCTTGGCCTGGCTCAGCGCGGCGATCGCTCCGGCTCTTGCAGAGGCCCGTCGCAGCTCTTGGATACGTTGAGGCAGGACGGCGAGGCGGCGAAGAACCTCCGCCAGGTGAGTTGGCACCTCGTTGGATAGGGCCACCACAGCCAAGGCACGCTGTGACCCGGTGTAGAGTTGCTCCACCAGGGTGTACACGGCCTTTAGCTTGGTTACCACACTCTGGTTGAGGTTGGCACTTCTGGGACCTGTTTCACAGAACAGGATAAGCCACTGACAAGGGTGAGTTATGCGGCATCAAAATTTTAAGCTGGATAAAAGCCGGCGGATGACTTACCGAAGATTGCAGCAACCATCTGAGACACTTGGCGCTTTAAGCCGGAGAGTTCGGCCGTCTTCTCTGACAGGGCCTTCTCCGCCTGTTCGGCCCGGTTCACCAGCGCGGCCTTCTCTTCGGCCTAGGCTTTCCGTTCAGCATCAAATTCAGTCTTCAGCTTCTCTTGCGCGGCGATGCTAGACACAAATTTGGCATTTGCCTTCTGGGTTTCCATCTCTTGCGTCTTCAGCCGGTTCTTGAGATCAGCGAGGTCAGCTTCCAGCTTCTTGCCAGCAGCCTGCATAAATTTTCGGGTTATGGCGCGAACAGTTTCTATACAAATGTAAAGTCCCAAGCGTTTTCCAAGCAAAGACACTTGGCACTTGGGGGCTAATGCATATTGAACGTTTCTATCTATAAACCGCCGGTTCAATTGAGTAAGTCGGAACTTAAGTCTACAACATATTCAATCATAAGTCGTCGACTTGGGGGCTAGCATGGTAAAGGTAACTATGCAGTAAGTAAGAGGACAGCAGAAGGATACCTCAGATTTCTGCTGGATCTGGTTCACCATGGCAACCTCTGCGTCCCGGCTTTTGTGTACTTGGTTGATGTAGCCAGAGACGAGCTCTCCAATGCTCAGGTTGGTGTAGTCGGAGAGGTCCAGGTTCACCCGGCGGGGCTGTAGCAACTCCCCCTTGGCGGAGCACTTGGCCAGTGCGGTAGGTCTCCCCGGCTCAACAAATTCCGTCCGGGTGATTACCACGTCCGGATCATTTGCTGGTTGAGCCGAGCCGGAGGCCTCCGGGTTAGCGGAAGTTTCTGCAGCTGCCTTGTTGGTTGGAGCGGCGGCTTCAGGAGCGGAGGCGGCTGGCGGTTCTTGATCTGTTGCCTCCGGCTCAGGCAACTCCGGCTCTTCGACAGAAACATTAAGCACAAAAGGGTAAGTAAAAACAAGTATAGCATGAGATGGTTATCATTACCCGGGCGTGGTCTTGAAAGCCGGAAGACTCGACTGCATAGAGTCGCCCGAAGAGGGGGAGGTCTCCTGATAATTTGAGTCAGAAGAATTGAGTGGCTGAGGTATAACACCCGCCAACGGATGAAAAGGGTACAAGTGGGAAATAACCTCAGTTCGGCGCTTCCTCGATGCGTCAGGTAACCCGGAGGAGAGGTCGGTGTCTTTGTTGGTCCGGGTGTGACGCCGGCTCTCATGAACCTGTCGCTTCAAAATAAATTGAGGATCTTGATAAGCTAAAGGATGTGAAAAGCTTACTTTCCGGGTTACCCTTCGGACTTTCAGCCTTGGCAAGGGCTCCGCGTCTGAGGAAAGTGACATTACCTCTTCAACCACCGGGTTACTGGCTCCAGTGTCATCCTGTTGATGAACAAGTGTTGGTAAGGCGGACAGAAATAAACAATAAAACATACAAAGAGCTTACAGGTTCAGGGGTTACCTCTGACTCGGAGCTGTCGCTTAGTTGCATCAGCTCCGAAGCAGTTGGCCTACTTCCCTTCTTACGGGGAGCGGCTTCTTGGCGGTTTTCTTCGCCTTTCTGGCCTTCTTGGCCGCCTCATGGTCATATTTGACCCGCCAGAACTTGTCGTCAGCCTGAAAAATACAATGATGACTTTTTAAAACGATTCAGATGAAATTTATATACAGAAGAAGATAAGATGTTCAGATTGGCGGCTTACCGCTGGGGCTGGGTTGGTCTTGCAGAAGGGGGCTAACCCAGTCCTTCCGCAGTCTGCCAGGCTCTCGTTTAAAAGAGCCTTGGTCATCTCCTCTGCAACATCTTCAGGAAGATCGTTGCGGCTGTGTCTCTGAGGGTCATCCTTTCGGCCCGTGTACTCGCACATTAAGCCGGGGCGGCGGCTCAATGGGATCACTCGCCAGGAGATCCAGACCCAGACCAGATCGATTCCGTTGACACCATTGCCCAGGAGAGCCTTGATCTTGTTTATGGTGGGGAGCAGAGGCTGGCGCTCCACTTGAGTCAGTTTGTCTGACAGTGGGTGTGTTGACTCCAGACGCGATGGGCGAAAGCCGGGCAGCGGACTTTCATCAGCCGGTGACGTGTCTTGGCAATAGAACCAAGTCATGTTCCAGTCCTTTGGGTGACTCGGCGGCTCGGCATAAGGGAAAAGACAGTCTCTCCGTCTCTGAATGGAGATGCCGCCTAGCTCCAAACTTGGCCCGTTGGCGCACTCGTTCTGGCGGTTCAAGTAAAAAAGCTCTCTGAAGAGCAGCAGACTAGGTTCTTCTCCAAGGTAAACCTCGCAGAACACTTGGAAATTGTAGATATTGGACACTGAGTTGGGTCCTATGTCCTGAGGCCGCAGATCGAAGAAATTCAGAACATCTCTGAAAAACTTTGAGCCGGGCGGTGCGAAGCCCCGGCTCATGTGATCTGCAAAAATGACCACCTCTGTGTCCTTTGGCTATGGTCTCTCCTCTGACGGGTCAGGGGCACGGTAGGACATGACATCCTTCTTGGGCAGGTGGCCTGACTTGACAAAATCCGCTAAGGTCTCATTGGTGACGTTGGACCTCATCCAATTGCAAGTGATGGAGGCCTTAGGAGCTTTGGGAGGCATGGTGAAAGTCGGCAGCCTATGATAAAAGGAAATGTCCGGTTTAAATATAAGCTGGAGGAAAGTTATAGTTCAGTGTTAAGTGGTGGCTTACGGAGGGGCCTAATGATATATATCTGAGTACATTGAGTTAGCTAAGCCGCAGAAAAGATGTCAAGAGTAATTCAATTTATCTATGGCCTTATCACAGATAAGCCGGAAAATTCTATGGCGCATGGTCTCCTTTAAGTCGGAAGGTTCTACGGCGCGTGGTTTCTTTAAGCCGGAAATGTAAACCGCCATGGCTCAATGAGGGCAGTTTTTTACTAAGTGTGGTGAAAACAGGTTTCACACTTTACGGTAAATATTTTGGATCAAAATGGTCGGGTAAAAAGAAAGTTTCTAGACCTAAAAGCAGATGCAGGGGAGTTCTTGAGCTCGAATGAGGCATTTATGCAGTGAACAGAAGTCTACCTGTGTTTGAAATGGCTGCTAAAACATCTACCGCAGTGGTTCCATACGGGCTAAGATAAAAAAGGAGCAGTAAAAAAGAAAACTACCGGAGCTTGTGGGCGATGGCGACGAACACGAAGAACGCGGACGAACCTTACGGCAGATCTATTCTACAGGACATGCAGGACTTATAGGGCTGGAGAGTCGCGGAGGTCGTCGCGTTTCTCTGGTCAGATCAGGGTGATGCAGCGGCCTGAGCTGGTGATGACGAGAAGACCCACGGTGGCGACGGCGGCGGAGCTCGAGCAGCACGGGACAGTGAGAGGAAGGAGACGACAGAGGAAGGAGAGTGAGAAAGGCCCGTCGGGCTGGCCTATTTGTAAGGGCGAGCTCATAAGTGGGCGTGAGAATCAAGGAGACCACGGCGTGGTTATCTCCCCACGAAACGCCTCGATTTTCGGGTGACAGTAAAGGTAAAGATCCGTTGCGGATCTGGCGGAGTAAAAAACGGGCTTAATGGAAGATGACGTCACGGCGCATTATCCGGAGTCCAGAGGATGACGTCACGCCGGGTTATGGCCTTCACACAAATTGTAAGCCGGAGATTTTCTGTCGAAAGGATCGTAGATTGACATGAGCCGGCTCAAATCAATCTGGGGCCTAATGTTGAGGATATAGACCTTAGAGTCACCCGCCAGGAGGGGCCGGGTTACTCATATGGTCATTACCAGAAGCCCGGCGCCAAGCTTGAAGACGGTGGGCCGAAGATGGGCTTAAGACCCGGATATGGCTTAAGGCCCGTAGTTACAATCATTATCATGGTAGAATGTCGGGACCCCGATTCCAAGTCACATCGATCTAGCCTGTAACACCTCATATCACTTTGCGGCCTCACGCACGGTGCTCCCACGGGTGTCACCTTACCATGGCCCGGGACCGTTTGCGCCCTTTTGGCTCACGTATATGACAGTGTCGCTAGCATCCATATGACAGAGAACCCGGGCCGACATGGCTAGTCATGAACCCAAAGCGGCACTAACGTATGGGGACAGGCATACATGAATCAACATCGAACGTGTCAGTCAGCAGCGTGCGAATCCGGGCTGTAGCACTGGGCTAACAGGACTCCGGGAACCCGGGCTGTAGCAGGCTAGGCAGGACTCCGGATGTCACCGCGTGACATTTCCCCGAAGGGACAGACACAGGAACGATATGAAACACATGCCGGCCAGTCAAGTGTCCAGAGCAGTAGTGCTGGGCTAGCAGGACTCCGGTGAACCGGGCTGTAGCGGACTACTATGGCTCAAGGAGGCACTAGACTACATTTCCCCATAAGAGAGGCTACTAAGGATAGACAACTAGATTGTCGGATCCCACACATACCAAGCATTTCAATCATACACACAATATGCTCGATATGTGCAAATACAACATGGCATCACAACAAGACTCTACGACTTAGAGTATTTATTCATTAGGCTCCGAAGAGCCAGATATTACAAACATGGGTCTCATGACCCAACATTCAGATCATACAAGTCAAAGCACATGCGGAAGCTTAACATGTCTGAGTACAGACATCTATAAATGAAAAGGCTGAGAAGCCTGACTATTTACTAGATCCTGCCGAGGGCACAAGATCGTAGCTGAGGTATCAAGCTAAACGTCGAAGTCCACACGGAACTACTAGCGAGACTGACGTCTCTCTGCAAAACATAAAATAGGCAAACGTGAGTACAAATGTACCCAGCAAGACTTACATCAGAACTATCTACATATGCATCGGTATCAACAAAGGGGGTAGTGGAGTTTAACTGCAGCAAGCCAGCTTTGACTCAGTGGCTAACCTAACTACGACTGCAAGTAACTCTTTTGAGGTGGCGCACACGAGTCCACATATTCACCATATCAATACTCCACTATGGATCCGCTCCCGTCTCCCTACGAGAACGCCATCCATAGCACTCACGCTTATCTTGCGCATTTTAGAGTATCCACTTTCACTTGTCTATGAACTGTTATAGGCAACCCAGAAGTCCATTTCCGCGGACACGGCTATTCGAATAGATGATGTTAACCCTGCAGGGGTGTACTTCGACACACACGCTCTCACCACTTACCGCCGTTTACACGACATGTACTCGGCAACCTTCAAGCGGAGGCCCAGCGAGGGTGTCGGCCACAGCCTACCTAAACACTCAAGTTTCTAGTCCAGGTTTATCGCCTATTCAGGTTCCATCCGCAGGGAGTCCGGCCGAGGTTTCCACATACGGCCCCGAACGATGTGTGCAGGGTTCCCGGTCACCAAACGGGCGACTCGGTACACCGGGCCACGTGCCTACCGCATCACAGCCCACCCCTCCGGTCAGCGCTATCCACGGCCTCCAGCATACTACAAACACCAGAAACTACTTGCAACTCCTGGACAGAGGACAAGGGTGATTAAGAAGCCGAGAGGGTCCATTGGTTTCGGGCCCAATGCGTGGTAGTAACTGTATCATGGATCACAAACACAGCACTCAGTTCCTGAGGACGGCTTCAATGAGACAACCCACCATGTACTCCTACATGGCCTCTCACCGCTACCTTTACCAAATCGTGTTCACACACTTAGCTCACACACAGTAGGACATGTTCATCACCATTCCAACTCATCCCCGATGAATCAGACCCGACTCAACTCTAAGCAGTAGCAGGCATGACAAACAAGCATGAATGAGTAGGCACATCAGGGCTCAAACAACTCCTACTCATGCTAGTGGGTTTCATCTATTTACTGTGGCAATGACAGGTCATGCAGAGGATAAGGGGTTCAACTACCGCAACAAGTAACAGTTGAATCGTTGTTGTCCTAATGCAGTAAAGAGAGCAGGAGCGAGAGAGTGGGATTGTATCGGAATGAACAAGGGGTTATGCTTGCCTGGCACTTCTGAAGATATTATAGTTCTTCATCGGTGTCATCAAACTCATCGTCGGAATCACAGCTATCGAGAGGGGGACAATCACCGGCAGACAAGGAAGAACACAATCAATGCAGTGCAACAATTATGATGCATGATTATGACATGGCAATATGACGTGATTTGGCCTAATGCAACTAGCAACAGAAAGGTTTGGGTTGATTTGAACTCAAGGTTCAAATTCAAATTCAAACTATGAATTCAAATAGTGCATTATCATGTTTTCACCTATACAGCAGGTATAACTTAGTTTCACATGCATGAAAATGGTACAGATGGATAGATTGCATTTTTCTGATAATTTTTCATATATAAATTATTTGATTTGGAGCTACGGTTGAATTTCTATGAATTTTAGAAGTTTGCACTATTTTCTGGAATTGCTGGATTATTTTAAATCCAGAAAAGGATTAATTGCGTCAGCACTGCGTCATGCCTGTGTCAGCAGGTCAGCAGCGCTGACCAGGGTCAAACCTGACGTGTGGGGTCCACACGTCAGTGACACCTGGTGCTAACCCGCGTTGATTAGCACTTCAACCTGCTGCGGGGCCCATTGTCAGTGGCTAAGGGCGGCTGAGCTGGCAGGGATTAGCGCTAATGACTGCGCCACGTCGGTCCTCGCCGGAGTTGATCGCCGGCGAGCACATCCGACGACGGATGCTCCTCGGGATCGAGCTACGGGCAACCATTTGCCTCGCCGTTTGCTTCTACGGGTTCCTCGGGTTCGCGCGCATCCAAAGGAGCAAGCGAGAGGAGATGGGGTGAGCTGTGGCGTCGGCGGTGGCGAGCGAGGCGGCGGCCGGAGTTCGGCGTTCGTGAGTTTTGCTGCTGCGGCTCGCGGTCGAGCGAACCAGTGCGCTAGGGATGCACTACGCGAGGTTGCGAACGCGTTGCGCACCGACGGATGACCAAATGGCCACCGAAGTGACGCCGGCGTCGAGCTCGTGCGGTGGGGCGTTTCGGTCAGCGCGGAATCAACGGCTACAGGTCGCGAACGGTGTCGGGGTAAGAGGGAAACGGCGTAGGAGCTCACATGGAGGCTGTAGGGATGCTTAGCGCGCTCGGGGACGGCTCGGAGGTGTTGAATCGGCGGTGGCGATCTCCGGTGCCCGAGGTTGAAGACGAGGGCAAAGGCGGCGTTGTGGGGCGTCCGGCGTGGCGTGGCTCGGTGTGGGGGTCGAGGATGAAGCGGCGGAGCTCTTGGGCATGTCCAGGGGGCGAGGGGGAGGCAGTGGCCGCGGTGGTGCTTGTCGGCGGCAACGGTGGCACTCGAACCGTGCGGGAGGGGCACGGGGAGAGTGAGAGGGCGGTCGGGGGCTGCGTGGCGACTCCAGGGTCGTCCAGGCCGCCGAGGGGGCACACAGGCAAGGTGGAGGTGGCACGGGCACGTGCCGGCGCACGGTGGCCACACGCCCGGCGTCCTTCTGTCACGAGGAAGACGACAAGGGGGGGGGGGCTAGCTGGGCTGGGCCGCCACAGTGGTGGGCTGGCCTAGCCACCTGGGCTGCAGGTAAGGCCCAGGTATCTCTCTTATATTTCTGTCTTTAGTTCCTGTCTTCTATTTTCTTTCTCTGTTTTGGATTAGTAAAAATACTAATTCATTCTGTAAAATCCTGAAAATAATTGTGGGCACTTTTGAAAATATTTCCAACAGCCCTCAACTAGTTTCAAAATTATTAGAGCATTTAAAATATTTATAGCCATTAAATGCTCCAATTCAAATACTTATGACTTAATCCAAAAAAATCCAGAAATGACCTAGAAATATGTTTATCATTTTTGGCAGAGGTTTTTACCTTTATCAAAAATCATGAACTTTTCTAAAGGGCATTTGGGCTCATTGAAAATGTTTTTAAGTTGAACCTAGTTGAGTTCTTTTGGGTGCTAGGGATTGATCACCCCTATTTCAAGTTTAAGCAAAATTTAAACATGATGCATGAGGAACAAGCAAAGTCAGACAAGGGCTGATCTGGGGCTGTGACATAGAACTTGTAGTGTAAGGCAAGAATAGTTGAGAGTCCGAGCCGGACACTCTTATGAGCCGGCCGGGACTCTGAGAGCTGCTGGACGTCAGCCTCCCTATATAAAAGGACGACCCGGCAGCGGTTTAGGGACAGGCAAGATCTCATCGAGAACCAGGCATAGCGGTTTCGCTCCCTGGTCATCGAAACCCTAATCAATACCACCTCAAACTGGACGTAGGCTTTTTCCTTCACCGTAAGGGGCTGAACCAGTATAAACCCTCGTGTGCCTTGTCCCACTTAACCCCTTCAATCTTCCTAGTTGCGATGGCTCCACGACTAAGTCCTAGTTCGAGGACATCTGCCGTGGCAATTCCACGACAAGAGTGTTGAAAGCAACGTCACACTCAGGAGTCCAGACATACTTCACATGCTTCTGGAGGAGGTTGGAAAGAGGCTTTGCAATCTTAGAGAAATTCTCAACGAATCTTCGGCAATAGCTTGCAAGACCAAGGAAACTGCGGAGCTGCTTGACATTCTGAGGAGGTTCCCAATTCACAATTGCGGACACCTTCTCGGGATTAACAGCAATGCCCTTGGCAGAGATGATATGGCCAAGGTAAAGAACTCCATCAAGCCAAAACTCACATTTGGAAAACTTCGCATAGAATTGATACTCTCTAAGCTTGTCGAGCACCAATCGCAAATGTTTGGCATGATCCTTCTTATTCTTGGAGTAGACCAAGATATCATCGAGATACACCAGGACGAATTCATTGGTATAGGGATTGAAGATGAAGTTCATCATTCGAGAGAATGTTGGAGGAGCATTGACATGGCCGAAAGACATGACAGTATATTCATAAGAACCAAAGCTTGTTCTGAATGCTGTCTTGGGAATATCCTCTTCACGAATGCGAATCTGATGATAACCCATACGAAGGTCAAGCTTGGAGAATACTTTAGCACCTTTAAGTTGCTCGAATAGCTCATTGATGTTGGGAAGTGGATACTTGTTCTTGATTGTCTTCTTGTTCAATGGACGGTAGTCGACACAAAGTCGGTCCGTGCCATCCTTCTTCTGGACAAAAAGAACACCACAACCCCATGGAGATGAACTCGGTCTGATCAGACTCAGACGCTCTTGTTCATCGAGATGTTTCTTCAATTCTTTCAGCTCCTTGGGTCCAAGCTTGTAAGGACGCTTGCAAACGGGTTCCGTGCCGGGCTCAAGATCGATAACGAACTCAACTGGCCGGTGAGGAGGCATACCCGGAAGCTCTTCTGGAAAGACATCTTGGTACTCATAAACGACTGGAATCTGAGAGATTGCGTCTAGCTCGCCCTTCTCATTGAGAGAGAATAACCGAATGGTCTCATCACGAGCGGCATAGATGATCACATCCTCAGAGGAGTGTGTCAATTGAATTTCCCTGGCAGCACAATCAAGTTGAGCCTTGTGCTTAGAAAGCCAGTCCATCCCGAGAATTAGATCAATATCAGAGTCGCCAAGAACAAAAGGTTTAGACAGAAATTTATAATTGCCCATCTTGATAGAAACATCCGGAATCATTGTGGTAGCCCTCATGGAAGAGCCCGGAGAAACAACTCCCATGGGGTTTTTTCCAACATTTCTGAAATGAAATCATGCTTTGCAACAAATGATCTTGACATGAAACAATGCGATGCACCAGTGTGAAAAAGAACTTTTGCAGGAAAGTCATTAACAGGAAGATTACCCATTATCACATCAGTAGATTCCTCCGCTTGAGCTGCATTCATCATGTTCACCTTTGCAGACTTGGGATTATGCTTGACCACTGCATTGCTGGAAGATCTCACAGGAGGAGGAGGCGGAAGACGCCTTTGGTTGAAGCACTTGTTAGCATAGTGACCTTTCTGCTGACACTTGTTGCAAGTCACCTCTGAGAGTGGACGATGATAAGGAGCATTCGACTTTGGAGCTTGATTCTGAGACTTGTTCTGATAGCCAGGGTTGGGTGGGTGGGAAGATCCATGGCCACCTTTGTTCTTCTGCTGGAAAGGATGACGAAACGGAGGAGGAGGAGGCAACCAGAACTTCTGTTGCTTAGCAGCCACTAGTGAGGAAGAAGAAGACTGAACTGCGTCCCTGACTCTCTTCTTAGAAGCCTCACACTTGAGCTGAGCAGCCTCTTGCTTCAGTGCCATATTGTAGAAATCATCATACTTGGTCGGCTCAAAAAGCACGAGAGGTAATTGCAGATCTTCTCTGAGGCCACCTCTGAATTGATAGATCATGCTCTTTTCATCAGGAACGTCTTGCTTAGCGAAGCGAGCGAGTTTCTGAAACTGGGTATTGTATTGATACACGGACATGCTGCCTTGCTTGAGATTGCGGAACTCCTCACGCTTGCTCTCAACAACACTTTGTGGAATGTGGTGAGCTTTGAAGTCTCGGCGGAAATCATCCCAGGTAATCACACGACCTCCTCTGGAATCTTTGTATTGTTGATACCACTCGGCAGCTTGATCCTTGAGTTGAAAAGAAGCGAACTTGACAAAGTCCTCAGGCCTGACATTGCTACATTCAAAATGCTTGTTGATGTCCACGAGCCAATCATCGGCGTCTGTGGCCTCGGCACAGTAGCTGAAAGACTTCGGCTGATTTGCGAGGAACTGGTTGAGGGTAGCGAAGTGAGGCTGATTGTTACCTTGGCCTTGATTTCCTTGGTTGCCTTGCCCTTGGGTGTGCTCTTGCAAGAGTTGCAAAATCATCTGAGCATTGGCGTTGGTGGCTGCCATGATAGCTTGCCATGCCTCCGGAGGCGAAGGTGGTGGCGGAGGGTTCACCTGACTCCCATCATTGCGTTCCGGATTCTGACGCGTTGGCGGAGCCATCCTGAAGAGGGTGACATCCGTTAGCATCATGATAGACAGATAGACAAGTTGAATCAACGGATTGGAATTGCAACATATAGTCTTCACAATAAACATTCGAACGAGGATGAATGAATGAATTCCATAGTAAATCATCACACTTCCATAAGGTGAGAAGCCACTTGATAAGAAATTGATGAATAAAATCACAAGGTACGACTGGAATAAATAAGTGGTAAGGATTACCCAATCACAAACCAAATATCTACGGGAAGAAATGCTAAGAGCTACTTGAATCCCACCTATAAACTCCCGAAACTTTCTGGTTATGCAATCTGGTGTTGGGGATACAGGGGACACAAAATATATCACCCAAACTAGCAATCCCTAGATCCAGCTGTATCCATCCGTCAACACATAACCAAGAAACCTTCGGAAATCGTGTACCTCAACCTTCGAAAAGCATCCGTTATACGAGTTATGGCAATACTCCTGAACTCCCGCCCCAGTACTGGGTGGCGTCGAGGTGATCTCACCAACAACTGCATAAAAGAGATTTTCGATGTCGGCGAAACTCAGATATTCCAGAACTACAACGATAAAATTGTGACGACAACACCTCGGAGCTGAACTCCCCGGGACACTGCCACAACCCCTAAATGTCAGGAGGCACCAAGAACAATGTTCTCGTCACAAAACCATCGGAACGATTCCAAGATACCCGCGTGATCCTAAATTTTTTTAGTGAAATTTGAGGAGAGAAAAGTCAAAACTTCTACGTCAGGAGGCCTCACCAGAGCGACGAAGGGACTGAGGAGTAAAAAGAATCCTACTCTCCGATATATATAATCCTAAGACTCAAAACATTTTTGTTCTAGACTCAACAACGCCAGCGATTCGATCAAGCAGGGGGCTCCTAAGTCGGGGATGGCTCTGATTACCAACTTGTAACGCCCACGATGCGGCTATATCTCCCACGTGTCGAGGCACGACTTAGAGGCATAACCGCATTGTAGGTATTGTCGCAAGAAGGGTCATCTTCACACAATCCCATGTAATGAACAAGAATGGGATAACGAGAGTTGGCTTACAATCGCCACTTCACACAATACATAAATTAATTCATACATCATCCAAAATCCACACATAGACCGACTACGGTCAAATCCAAATGAAAATAAGATAACCCCAAATGCTAGATCCCCGATCGTCCCAACTGGGCTCCACTACTGATCATCAGGAAACGAAACATAGTAACGACCACGTTCCTCGTCGAACTCCCACTTGAGCTCGGTTGCGTCATCTGCACTGGTATCGTCGGCACCTGCAACTGTTTTGGTAGAATCTGTGAGTCACGAGGACTCAACAATCTCACACCCGCGAGATCAAGACTATTTAAGCTTATAGGAAAGGATGGGGTAATGAGGTGGAGCTGCCGGCAAGCACTAAGCATATGGTGGCTGACATACGCAAATGAGAGCGAGAAGAGAAGCAACGCAACGGTCGCGAAGCTAGAGATGATCAAGAAGTGATCCTGAAACTACTTACGTGCATACATAACCCAGACCGTGTTCACTTCCCGGACTCCGCCGAAAAGAGACCATCACGGCTACACACACAGTTGATGTATTTTAAATTAAATCAAGTGTCAAGTTCTCTACAACCGGACATTAACAAATTCCCATCTGCCTCATAACTGCGGGCACGGCTTTCTAAAGATAATACCCTGCAGGGTTGTCCCAACTTAGCCCATTATAAGCTCTCACGGTCAACGAAGGATAAACCTTCTCCTGGGAAGACCCGATCAGTCTCGGAATCCCGGTTTACAAGACATTTCGACAATGGTAAAACAAGACCAGCAAGACCACCCGCTGTGCCGACAAATCCCGATAGGAGCTGCACATATCACGTTCTCAGGGCACACCGGATAAGCTAAGCGTACAGGTACCAACGTAACCCAAGTTGCCAAGGGACGGTCCCGCACGGTGCTCTAGTTTAGACCAACACTCGGAGGAGCACTGGCCGGGGGGGGGGGGGGTTAAAATAAAGACGACCCTCGGGCTCGCGAAAACCCAAGGGAAAAAGGCTTAGGTGGCAAATGGTAAAACCAAGGTTGGGCCTTGCTGGAGGAGTTTTATTCAAGGCGAACTGTCAAGGGGGTCCCATAAATCACCCAACCGCGTAAGGAACGCAAACTCAAGGAACATAATACCGGTATGACGGAAACTAGGGCGGCAAGAGTGGAACAAAACACCAGGCATAAGGCCGAGCCTTCCACCCTTTACCAAAATATATAGATGCATTAATTAAATAAGAGATATTGTGATATGCCAAAATATCCATGTTCCAACATGGAACCAACTTCAACTTCACCTGCAACTAGCAACGCTATAAGAAGGGCTGAGCAAAAGCGGTAACTTAGCCAAACAACGGTTTGCTAGGAAAGGATGGTTAGAGGCTTGACATGGCAATATGGGAGGCATGATATAGCAAGTGGTAGGTAGCGCAGCGTAGCAATAGAGCGAACAACTAGCAAAGCAAAGATAGAAGTGATTTCGAGGGTATGGTCATCTTGCCTGCAAGGTTCTCAGAGTTGTCGAAAGCTTGATCCTCGTAAGCGTATTCAACAGGTTCCTCATTCACGAACTCGTCTCCCAGCTCTACCCACAGCAAGAACACAAGCAATGGAACCATAATCAATCACGGGAAATGCACAAGCAACATGATGCAATACATGCATGATATGCGATGCATATGCGTGCTCCGGAAAAAAAGGATGAACAAGGCATCAACTTGGCAAACCAAGTATGCCACTGGAAATATGAGATGATCTCGGTCGAAATCGATATAAAGATCACCGGAAACGGATGCACGGTTTGCAAATGGCAAGCAAAACAAGAATGACACAAATCTGCGGTTAACAGCATGATAGCACTTAGCATACATCAAGTAACTATGCTACAAGACCCCAACTTAGCAACAGAGCATATGGAAGTGATCTACAAGAGATGCTGGACAAAAGATGAACAATGAGCTACGGCCAGATCACACAATAACAGGCTCAAACAAGCATGACAAAAGTGCAAAAGATATCAGCTTCACAGACTTGGTGAAAATACTGAACATGGCTGAAACAGCATCAGGTAGCAATGTTCAGAGCTAGCAATCAACATGCTACAGGAACTTATCATAGCAAAACAAGGCATGGAATGAATCTACTAAATGCATATAACAAAAGTCCCTTACTGACCATGAGCCAAAAAGGATCACAAAATATGATGGCACCCATGTAAACATAGCAAGTTTCGTTAACAGTTTTCAGACATAGCAGAAAACAGAGCATGGCATTAACAGAATTATGAAGGCATCTTTGCGAGCTCGATTCACTCATCAAAAAGTAATGCATGACAAAACAAGCATACCTACATCAAGAAGGCATGTTCATGAAGCTAACCATGGCAAGAGAAAGTTCATAGCATGTATGGATCAACTACAACAACCTTGGCAAAATTGAATATCATGTTAACATTCTGCCAGGAACATTTTATAGCAAAAGTAGAGCAAGCTTGAGTCATGCTAGGGCACTTCATTATTGCAAACAGCGGCATGGATGGATAGAGCACAACTATATCTACAAAACATCCTTACTGAACATACCCAAAAGAAGCATGGATCTCACTGTAGACACATGGATACATGGCATCGAAATAACAGCAGGTAAAAGACTGTAAAATCCTAAGTCCCTGAAAACAGAAACATTGGGGAGGCTACTTTGCATTCTTGTGCTAGTCACCACATAGATCAAAAAAATACATGGATAGCACCTATGTAAAGATGGTATGGCATAGATCAAAATACATGCAGAGCTCATGCCCAAAAGATGCACACATCAAATGTAGCAAAAATAACAAAATATCAAGTTCTGATAAGTAACAGCAGTAAACATCACATATCACTCTTGCAACGAAGATTCAGGCATCAAGTTGAGCTCAAACAGACATGGCACAATGGAACCAAATGAATAGCATAACCTGATGAACATTTCGATATATCGTGCGCATGAAACGGAGCAGTATGCAAGGAGATATGATGTGATGAACATGGCATGAAAATAACACAGGAAAAGACTTAGAGAAGAAAACGAGATCAACCGTGGAGCTAGATCTAGATCGGGCGCGCAGTTCGAGGATCGCCGGAGTTGGAGGACGGGGCGGCCGGAGCTCGGGGCCGGCGAGGTCGGGGAAGGCGGGGTCCGGCGCGGAGGGAGCGGCGGCTCGGGCAGCGCGCGGAGGCGGCGCACCCGCGCGGCGGCGAGCTCGGACGGCGCCGGCGTGGAGGCGCGGGCGGCGAGGACGGCGGTGGTCGGCGACGGCGAGGATCGAGGCGGCGGCGATCGGGCGCTCGGGCGCCTGCGGGCGCGGGTGGCAGCGTACGGGCCCGCGGGGGCCGGCGATGGGCTTCGGTGGGCCGGCGGAGCGGGAGGCCGGGGTGCTGACGTGGCACGCCCCGGTTGGCTCCGGGCGGCGACGCGGGTTTGTCCGGCCGGACTGGACGTGTCCGGCGTGCGGTGGGAGCGGAGCTAGGGTTTTTTGGACTGCGGGATTTCGGGGAGGCTCACATATTTATAGCTAGAGGGAGCTAGGAGACTCCAAATGGAGTGCGGTTTTCGCCCACACGATCGTGATCGAACGACCGAGAGCATGGAGGGGGCTTAGATGGGTTATTGGGCTGTTTGGAGGGGTGTTTGGCTGCAACACACAAAAGGCCTTTGCGGTTACCCGGTTAACCGTTGGAGCATCAAACGACCTCCAAATGGAACGAAACTTGACAGGTGGTCTACCAGTGGTGTACCAAGGCCACTTAGCAAACCTCGGTCCATTCCGTGAATGTTTAACACCCGCTCACAAAAAGAGACAAGAGGGGTGTGCCGGTGCATGTGGGAGTGTCGGATTGCAAAACGGACAACGGGGAAAATGCTCGGATGCATGAGACGAACACGTATGCAAATGAGATGCACATGATGACATGATATGAAATGCATGACATGAACAAAATGCAAAACGAAAGACAAACCCGACCACGAAGGGAATATCATAACACATAGCCGAAAATGGCAAGAGTTGGAGTTACAAATATGGAAAGTTACATCCGGGGTGTTACAGATTATGAGATTCCTCAGAACAAGGTCTTCACTCAACTACAAGGCTGATTTTCAGAATCACCTCAGCTACTTGCCCCCCATCGAAGTCCTCAAGCGGACCTATTCCTCAGCTGATGAAAAGGGCAAGGCACCTGCTGTTATTCATGAAGGCATTCGTCCATTGGATGGTCAGTTTCGCAAGGCTGCATCTTATTCCACCAATGATGACTCTGCCACTCATGATTCTGCTGCCAATGCACCCAAGTCTACTCCTCAAGCCACAGCTCCACGTGTGATGACCGACTGTGAGCTGCTTCTTAGTCTTCACCAGAAGGTGGATCGAAACCATAAATGGGTTAAGCGTCACTTTGGTTCTATTCTTCACAACATGACTGCTACACATAATGCAGTGAAGAAAAACCATTACCTCCATGAAGTCTTCGGTCGCACTTGGGCTATTCTGTCCAATCTGTATGGTGAAGAAGATCTAAAGCAAATGGGTCTCAAGGAGGACTTTGACTGGTCTGCACCTCCACCGAAGCAAGAAGGTCAAGGTTCCTTCCTTGGTGGCTAGCTCATATTCTTCATCGCGCGACACCGATGAGCATGAAGACTTGGACGACACTGCGGCAGGCCCTACTACGACAAACGACCACAACAACGCTGGCGCTCCTCCATCAACATGATATTCTTCAGGGGCGCTAGTCCTCATTTTTCAATCCTTTTGGTCATTCGATGACAAAGGGGGAGAATTTGAGTTAGTCTTCAAACGGGTCTATCTTATATGGGCGTTTTTTTGCTAAGTTACAACTCTCATTCTTCTGATGACTTTGCTGGATCGAGTTGTAAACTTAAACTCTATGGTGGCCTGATACTGTTGTTGTGTTTTTCTGCATGCTTATTCCTCATTAATGTTAATGCACGCATGCTGAATTACATCAGTCACCATATTTCATCATGCATTTCAAATTCTTCATATTATATGTCAAATGCGTCTATGAATTACAAGATATAGGGGGAGATCTCCATGATTTTACTCTTCAAGTATGCATTGTTTCAAAAGCAAATTCCTCACTATGCACATCTTCAGGGGGAGTTCTTCTATATCTTGCAATCAAATTCCTCAATATCAGTATTTACACTTCATATGTTTATCCCCGTTGAAAACTTAACCTATATTGTCATCAATCACCAAAAAGGGTGAGATTGTAAGTGCATCTAGTGCCCCTTAGTGATTTTGGTGTATTGAAGACTTATAGGTTAAGGGACTAATGTGTTTATGAGTGTACACAAGTCTATAAGTCTATGGATATTTACAGAGAATGTCGACCCCTAAAAATGAAGTTCTTCGTCTGAAGACTTTGGATTTCTGAAGACTTTCTGAAGACTTTGAAAGTGAAGAAATTGGTGTAACCCTGAAGACTTGGTATTCATACGAGGAACATGAAGCGTGAAGACTTTTGTTTTCGTAGTTTCATTTTCTCTTTCTTGAGTCATAGGAAACACCGTACTGTTAAAGGGGGTCGAGAAAATACTAAGGAAAAATTTCCATGTGATGCTCAACTCAAAACCCTACACCTACCAATCCCTTCGAGTGAAGCCATTGGAACTCTCATACAGTTCAGTCATATTCTTCAGTGACAGAGACGAAGTTCTTCTGGTCTCTGAGGAATTTGTTATGACTGAGGAGTTAGGAATTCGCCAGTGCGAATTGCCTACACAGTGAGGAACATGATAGCCCTGAGGAATTTGAGCCTCAAATATCCGACCGTTGCTGTGCTACGTGCCAGCTGTCCCAAAATATCTACCCACCTAACGGTCATATCATTGAAGGGCATTTATGTCTTATCATGTCGGGCTGCTCCCTAGGCTATAAATAGCCGCCCCCCTACAACCACTAGCTGGTTGGCTGCTCCAAGAGAAACTGACACTTGTCATTTGAGAGCATCCCATCCTCTGAGGACTTTGAGCGAAAATCATCAAGTGAGGAAAACCCAAACCCAAAAACCTACAAACCCAAAGTGATTGAGCATCACTGAAGAGATTGATCCCGCGTGGATCCGTCGCTTGTTACCTTTGAAGATTGTGCTTCTTCCAGACGGTTAGGCGTCATGGTCTGAGCATCCAAGAGGAAATTGTGGATCGCCGAGTGACCGAGTTTGTGAAGGTTTGGAAGTCACCTGAAGAGTTAGACCGAGTGATTGGGCGAGATCTGTGTGAACTTAGCTCAAGGAGAATACAGTGAGGACCGTGTGTCCTCAGGTTTAAATACCTAGCCGCTCCAACCAGACGTACAACTAAGACAGCAGTTGGAACTGGTCTACCAAATCATTGTCTTCACCAAGCTTACTGGTTCTATTTCCTCATAACTGTGTTGAGCACTTGTTCATATCTGTGTTTGAATACTTTGACTGAAGACTTTCTCTATTTCCTTAGTTCAATTTCTTCAGTCTGTTTGTCTTCATTCTGTGTTATCCTGTGCTTACGCTTTCTGTACCCTGTGCTTGTCTTTATTTCATCATAATGACCATGCTTGTGTTCTGTTATGTTTACTTTTGAGTACTTATTCCGCTGCAAGTAGTTCTTCGCTAAGGAATTTACTCACCCGCAAATTCCTCAGTGAAGAATTCATAAAAATCACCTATTCACCCCCCTCTAGTCGATATAACGCACTTTCACTTTTGCATATGACCTTAGATTAAGACGTATTTTATATCAAAATCGACCGCTTCGATGATACGAAGACAATTCGTGTAGAAAATTTTCTCATATGAGACCATATTGGGGGAGTAATCAGCCGAATAGTGTTCTGGATACAAAATCTCATTACTTCGAACACAACTTCGGCCTCAGAGATGAGACGGGAGGGCTATGTCCCAAATATCAAAGTTTCTCCTTTTGACGATCCGGAACTTTCTCAATTTGAGCACTTTTCCATTTGAGGCCTTCCTAATTATGTTTTCGACCATGCCAAAATTTGGTGTCAACAGCCGGCTCGGGATGGATGGGGGACGGCTGCATCAGCTGTGGCATGACGCGGTGGCCGGAAAGTGGAGAGCGTGATGGCCTCCGACAGGCGCGCCTTGTATGCCACCGCCTTGATACGTCTCCAACGTATCTATAATTTTTTATTGTTCCATGCTGTTACATTATGATTCTTGGATGTGTTACAATCATTTTATAGTCATTTTATATTATTTTTTGGTACTAACCTATTGACATAGTCAAATAGTGCCAGTGCCAGTTGTTGTTTTCTGTATGTTTTTTACATCACAGAAAATCAATATCAAACGGAGTCCAAACGCAGCGAAACTTTTTGTGGATTTGTTTTGGACCAGAAGACATCCAGTGGGCCAAGAAAGTACCAGAGGGGTGCTCCGAGGGGAGCACAACCCACCAAGGCGCGCCCAGGTGGGTTGTGTTGGGGAACGCAGTATTTCAAAATTTTTCCTACGATCACGCAAGATCTATCTAGGAGATGCATAGCAACGAGCGGGGAGAGTTTGTCAACGCAACCTCGTAGACCGAAACCGGAAGCGTTTAGTAACGCGGTTGATGTAGTCGAACGTTTTCACGATCCAACCGATCTAAGCACCGACGTACGGCACCTCCATGTTCAGCACACGTTCAACACGATGACGTCCCTCGAGCTCTTGATCCAGTTGAGGACGAGGGAGAGTTTCGTCAGCACAATGGCGTATTGACGGTGATGATGAAGTTACCGGCGCAGGGCTTCGCCTAAGCACCATGACGATATGACCGATGAGTGTAACTGTGGAGGGGGGCACCGCACACGTCTAAGAGAAGACTTGGTGTGTCTTTGGGGTGCCCCCCTCCCACGTATATAAAGGAGGGGGGAGGAGGAGGCCGGCCCTAGAGGGGGCGCGCCAAGGGGGGGAGTCCTACTTGGACTCCCAGTCCAAGTAGGATTCGCCTCCCCTTTCCTATCCCAACAAGGGGGAGAGAGGGAAGGAGGAAGAGGGGAGAAGGAAAGAGGGGGGCGCCGCCTCTCCTACTCCAATTCGCACCAGCCATGGGGGGGTGAAGGAAATATGCCCTAGAGACAATAGTAAAGTTATTATTTATTTCCTTATATCATGATAAATGTTTATTATTCATGCTAGAATTGTATTAACCGGAAACATGATACATGTGTGAATACATAGACAAACAGAGTGTCACTAGTATGCCTCTCTTGACTAGCTCGTTGATCAAAGATGGTTATGTTTCCTAGCCATAGACATAGAGTTGTCATTTGATTAATGGGATCACGTCATTAGGAGAATGATGTGATTGACTTGACCCATTCTGTTAGCTTAGCACTTGATCGTTTAATATGTCGCTATTGATTTCTTCATGACTTATACATGTTCCTACGACTATGAGATTATGCAACTCCAGTTTACCGGAGGAACACTTTGTGTGCTACCAAACGTCACAACGTAACTGGGTGATTATAAAGGTGCTCTACAGGTGTCTCCGAAGGTACTTGTTGGGTTGTCGTATTTCGAGATTAGGATTTGTCACTCCAATTGTCGGAGAGGTATCTCTGGGCCCACTCGGTAATGCATATCACTATAAGCCTTGCAAGAATTGCAACTAATGAGTTAGTTGCGGGATGATGTATTACGGAACGAGTAAAGAGACTTGCCAGTAACGAGATTGAACTAGGTATTGAGATACCTACGATCGAATCTCGGGCAAGTAACATACCGATGACAAATGGAACAACGTATGTTGTTATGCGGTCTGACCGATAAAGATCTTCGTAGAATATGTAGGAGCCAATATGGGCATCCAGGTCCCGCTATTGGTTATTGACAAGAGAGGTGTCTCGGTCATGTCTACATAGTTCTCGAACCCGTAGGGTCCGCACGCTTAACGTTCGTTGACGATATAGTACTATGAGTTATGTATGTTGGTGACCGAATGTTGTTCGGAGTTTTGGATGAGATCACGGATATGACGAGGAACTCCGGAATGGTCCGGAAGTAAAGATTGATATGTGGATAGTAGTGTTTGGTCTCCGGAAAGGTTCCAGAATCCATCGGAAGGGGTTTCGGATCTTTCCCGAAATGTTTGGGCACAAGAACACTTTATCTGGGCCAAAGGGGAAAGCCCACGAGGTTTTTGGAAAGCGCATAAGGAAGTCTTGCGGAGTCCAGGGGCCAGACGCCAGGGTCCCTGGCGTCTGGGTCCAGACGCCGGGAACCCTGGCGTCTGGCCCTGGAGTCCGAGAAGGACTCTTGCCTTTCGGGTGAAACCAACTTTGTGGAGGCTTTTACTCCAAGTTTCGACCCCAAGGCTCAACATATAAATAGAGGGGTAGGGCTAGCACCCAAGACACATCAAGAAACACCAAGCCGTGTGCCGGCAACCCCATCCCCTCTAGTTTATCCTCCGTCATAGTTTTTGTAGTGCTTAGGCGAAGCCCTGCGAAGATTGTTCTACACCAACACCGTCACCACACTGTCGTGCTGCCGGAACTCATCTACTACTTTGCCCCTCTTGCTGGATCGAGAAGGCGAGGACGTCATCGAGCTGAACGTGTGCAGAACTCGGAGGTGCCGTGATTTCGATACTTGGATCGGTCGGATCGTGAAGACGTACGACTACATCAACCGCGTTGATATAACGCTTCCGCTTACGGTCTACGAGGGTACGTAGACAACACTCTCCCCTCTCGTTGCTATGCATCACCATGATCTTGCGTGTGCGTAGGATTTTTTTTGAAATTACTACGTTACCCAACAGTGGTATCAGAGCCTGGTTTTATGCGTAGATGTCATATGCATGAGTAGAACACAAGTGAGTTGTGGGCGATACAAGTCATGTTGCTTACCAGCATGTCATACTTTGGTTCGGCGGTATTGTTGGATGAAGCGGCCCGGACCGACATTACGCGTACGCTTACGCGAGACTGGTTTTACCGCCGTGCTATGCACATAGGTGACTAGCGGGTGTCAGTTTCTCCAACTTTAGTTGAACCGAGTGTGGCTACGCCCGGTCCTTGTGAAGGTTAAAAAAACACTAACTTGACGAACTATCGTTGTGGTTTTGATGCGTAGGTAAGAACGGTTCTTGCTAAGCCCGTTGCAGCCACGTAAAACTTGCAACAACAAAGTAGAGGACGTCTAACTTGTTTTTGCAGGGCATGTTGTGATGTGATATGGTCAAGACATGATGCTAAATTTTATTGTATGAGATGATCATGTTTTGTAACCGAGTTATCGGCAACTGGCAGGAGCCATATGGTTGTCGCTTTATTGCATGCAATGCAATCGCCCTGTAATGCTTTACTTTATCACTAAGCGGTAGCGATAGTCCTAGAAGCATAAGATTGGCGAGACGACAATGATGCTACGATGGAGATCAAGGTGTCGCGCCGGTGACGATGGTGATCATGACGGTGCTTCGGAGATGGAGATCACAAGCACAAGATGATGATGGCCATATCATATCACTTATATTGATTGCATGTGATGTTTATCTTTTATGCATCTTATCTTGCTTTGATTGACGGTAGCATTATAAGATGATCTCTCACTAAATTTCAAGATAAAAGTGTTCTCCCTAAGTATGCACCGTTGCCAAAGTTCGTCGTGCCCAGACACCACGTGATGATCGGGTGTGATAAGCTCTACGTCCATCTACAACGGGTGCAAGCCAGTTTTGCACATGCAGAATACTCAGGTTAAACTTGACGAGCCTAGCATATGCAGATATGGCCTCGGAACACTGAGACCGAAAGGTCGAGCGTGAATCATATAGTAGATATGCTCAACATAGTGATGTTCACCATTGAAAACTACTCCATTTCACGTGATGATCGGTTATGGTTTAGTTGATTTGGATCACGTGATCACTTAGATGATTAGAGGGATGTCTATCTAAGTGGGAGTTCTTAAGTAATATGATTAATTGAACTTTAATTTATCATGAACTTAGTCCTGGTAGTATTAGCATATCTATGTTGTAGATCAATAGCTCGCGTTGTTGCTTCCCTATGTTTTATATATGTTCCTAGAGAAAACTAAGTTTAAAAATGTTAGTAGAAATGATGCGGATTGGATCCGTGATCTGAGGATTATCCTCATTGCTGCACAGAAGAATTATGTCCTTGATGCACCGCTAGGTGACAGACCTATTGCAGGAGCAGATGCAGACGTTATGAACGTTTGGCTAGCTCAATATGATGACTACTTGATAGTTTAGTGCACCATGCTTAACAACTTAGAATTGGGACTTCAAAGACGTTTTGAACATCATGGACCATATGAGATGTTCCAGGAGTTGAAGTTAATATTTCAAGAAAATACCCGAGTTGAGAGATATGAAGTCTCCAACAAGTTCTATAGCTAAAAGATGGAGGAGAATAGCTCAAGCAGTGAGCATGTGCTCAGATTGTCTGGGTACTATAATCGCTTGAATCAAGTGGGAGTTAATCTTCCAGATAAAATAGTGATTGACAGAATTCTCTAGTCACCATCACCAAGTTAGTAGAACTTTGTGATGAACTATAATATGCAAGGGATCACGGAAACGATTCCCAAGCTCTTCGTGATGCTGAAATCGACGAAGGTCGAAATCAAGAAAAACATCAAGTGTTGATGGTTAACAAGACCACTAGTTTCAAGGGCAAAGGGAAGAAGGGGAACTTCAAGAAGAACGGCAAGCAAGTTGCTGCTCAAGTGAAGAAGCCCAAGTCTGGACCTAAGCCTGAGACTGAGTGCTTCTACTGCAAAGCGACTGGTCACTGGAAGCGGAACTGCCCCAAGTATATTGTGGATAAGAAGGATGGCAAAGTGAACAAAGCTATATTTGATATACATGTTATTGATGTGTACTTTACTAGTGTTTATAGCAACCCCTCGGTATTTGATACTGGTTCAGTTGCTAAGAGCAGTAACTCGAAACGGGAGTTGCAGAATGAACAGAGACTAGTTAAGGGTGAAGTGACGATGTGTGTTGGAAGTGGTTCCAAGATTGATATGATCATCATCGCACGCTCCCTATACTTTCGGGATTAGTGTTGAACCTAAATAAGTGTTATTTGGTGTTTGCGTTGAGCATGAATATGATTTGATCATGTTTATTGCAATATGGTTATTCATTTAAGTTAGAGAATAATTGTTGTTCTGTTTACATGAATAAAACCTTCTATGGTCATACACCCAACGAAAATGGTTCGTTGGATCTCGATCATAGCGATACACATATTCATAATATTGAAGCCAAAGGATGCGAAGTTAATAATGATAGTGCAACTTATTTGTGGCACTGCCGTTTAGGTCATATTGGTGTAAAACGCATGAAGAAACTCCATGCCGATGGGCTTTTGGAATCACTTGATTACGAATCACTTGATGCTTGCGAACCATGCCTCTTGGGCAAGATGACTAAAACGCCGTTCTCCGGAACAATGGAGCGAGCAACAGATTTGCTGGAAATCATACATACTGATGTATGTGGTCCAATGAATATTGAGGCTCGCGGCGGGTATCATTATTTTCTGACCTTCACAAATGATTTTAGCAGATATGGGTATATCTACTTGATGAAACACAAGTCTGAAACATTTGAAAAGTTCAAAGAATTTCAGAGTGAAGTGGAGAATCATCGTAACAAAAATAAAAGTTTCTACGATATGATCGCAGAGATAAAATATTTGAGTTACGAGTTTGGCCTTCAATTAAAACAATGTGGAATAGTTTCACAAACTCATGCCACCTGGAACACCATAGCATAATGGTGTGTCCGAACGTCATAACCGTACTTTACTGGATATAGTAAAATCTATGATGTCTCTTACCGATTTACCACTATCGTTCTGGGGTTATGCATTAGAGAGAGCTGCATTCACATTAAATAGGGCACCGTCTAATCCGTTGAGACGACACCGTATGAACTATGGTTTGGCAAGAAACCTAAGCTGTCATTTCTTAAAGTTTGGGGTTGCGGTGCTTATGTGAAAAAGTTTCATCCTGATAAGCTCAAACCCAAATCGGAAAAGTGCATCTTCATAGGATACCCAAAAGTTACTGTTGGGTTCACCTTCTATCACAGATCCGAAGGCAAGATATTCGTTGCTAAGAATGGATCCTTTCTAGAGAAGGAGTTTCTCTCGAGTGGGAGGAAAGTAGAACTTGATGAGGTAACTGTACCTGCTCCCTTATTGGAAAGTAGTTCATCACAAAAATCTGTTCCTGTGACTCCTACACCAATTAGTAAGGAAGCTAATGATGATCATCATGTAACTTCAGATAAAGTTACTACCAAACCTCGTAGGTCAACCAGAGTGAGATCCACACCAGAGTGGTACGGTAATCCTATTTTGGAGGTCATGTTGCTTGACCATGACGAACCTACGAACTACGAGGAAGCGATGATGAGCCCAGATTCCGCGAAATGGC
Organism: Triticum aestivum; assembly: GCF_018294505.1. Lineage (NCBI taxonomy): Eukaryota > Viridiplantae > Streptophyta > Magnoliopsida > Poales > Poaceae > Triticum > Triticum aestivum. The sequence continues at coordinate 264,185,910 of NC_057796.1, read as the reverse complement.
TTGAGGCCATGAAATCTGAGATGGGATCCATGTATGAGAACAAAGTGTGGACTTTGATTGACTTGCCCGATGATTGGTGAGCCATTGAGAGTAAATGGATCTTCAAGAGGAAAACGGACGCTGATAGTAGTGTTACTATCTATAAAGCTAGAATTGTCGCAAAAGGTTTTCGACAAGTTCAAGGTGTTGACTACGATGAGAGTTTCTCACTCGTATCTATGCTTAAGTCTGTCCGAATCATGTTAGCAATTGCCGCATTTTACGAAATCTGGCAAATGGATAAACAAAACTGCATTCCTTAATGGATTTATTAAAGAACAGTTGTATATGATGCAACCAGAAGGTTTTGTCGATCCTAAAGGTGTTAACAAAATGTGCAAGCTCCAGCGATCCATCTATGGACTGGTGCAAGCATCTCGGAGTTGGAATATACGCTTTGATGAGTTGATCAAAGCATATAGTTTTATACAGACTTGCGGTGAAGCCTGTATTTACAAGAAAGTGAGTGGGAGCACTACAACATTTCTGATAAGTATATGTGAATGACATATTGTTGATCGGAAATAATGTAGAATTATTCTGCAAAGCATAAAGGAGTGTTTGAAAGGAGTTTTTCAAAGAAAGACCTCGGTGAAGCTGCTTACATATTGGGCCTCAAGATCTATAGATATAGATCAAAACGCTTGATAAGTTTTTTCAATGAGTACATACCTTGACAAGATTTTGAAGTAGTTCAAAATGGAACAGTCAAAGAAAGAGTTCTTGCCTGTGTTACAAGGTGTGAAATTGAGTAAGACTCAAAGCCCGACCACGGCAGAAGATAGAAAGAGAATGAAAGTCATTCCCTATGCCTCAGCCATAGGTTCTATAAAGTGTGCCATGCTATGTACCAGATCTATTGTATACCCTACACTGATTTTGGCAAGGGAGTTCAATAGTGATCTAGGAGTAGATCACTATACAGCGATCAAAATTATCCTTAGTGGAATAAGGATATGTTTCTCGATTATGGAGGTGACAAAAGGTTCGTCGTAAAAGGGTTACGTCGATACAAGTTTTGGCACTGATCCAGATGACTCTAAGTCTTCATCTGGATACATATTGAAAGTGGGAGCAATTAGCTAAAGTAGCTCCGCGCAGAGCATTGTAGACATAGAAATTTGCAAAATACATACGGATCTGAATATGGCAGACCCGTTGACTAAACTTCTCTCACAAGCAAAACATGATCACACCTTAGTACTCTTTGGGTGTTAATCACATAGCGATGTGAACTAGATTATTGACTCTAGTAAACCCTTTGGGTGTTGGTCACATGACGATGTGAACTATGGGTGATAATCACATGGTGATGTGAACTATTGATGTTAAATCACATGGCGATGTGATCTAGATTATTGACTCTAGTGCAAGTGGGAGACAGAAGGAAATATGCCCTAGAGGCAATAATAAAGTTATTATTTATTTCCTTATATCATGATAAATGTTTATTATTCATGCTAGAATTGTATTAACCGGAAACATGATACATGTGTGAATACATAGACAAACAGAGTGTCACTAGTATGCCTCTACTTGACTAGCTCGTTGATCAAAGATGGTTATGTTTCCTAGCCATAGACAAGAGTTATCATTTGATTAACGGGATCACATCATTAGGAGAATGATGTGATTGACTTGACCCATTCTGTTAGCTTAGCACTTGATCGTTTAATATGTTGCTATTGCTTTCTTCATGACTTATACATGTTCCTATGACTATGAGATTATGCAACTTCCGTTTACCGGAGGAACACTTTGTGTGCTACCAAACGTCACAACGTAACTGGGTGATTATAAAGGTGCTCTACAGGTGTCTCTGAAGGTACTTGTTGGGTTGGCGTATTTCGAGATTAGGATTTGTCACTCCGATTGTCGGAGAGGTATCTCTGGGCCCACTCAGTAATGCACATCACTATAAGCTTTGCAAGCATTGCAACTAATGAGTTAGTTGCGGGATGATGTATTATGGAACGAGTAAAGAGACTTGCCGGTAACGAGATTGAACTAGGTATTGAGATACCGACGATCGAATCTCGGGCAAGTAACATACCGATGACAAAGGGAACAACGTATGTTGTTATGCGGTCTGACCGATAAAGATCTTCGTAGAATATGTAGGAGCCAATATGGGCATCCAGGTTCCACTATTGGTTATTGACAAGAGAGGTGTCTCAGTCATGTCTACATAGTTCTCGAACCCGTAGGGTCCGCACGCTTAACGTTCGTTGACGATATAGTACTATGAGTTATGTATGTTGGTGACCGAATGTTGTTCGGAGTTTTGGATGAGATCACGGATATGACGAGGAACTCCGGAATGGTCCGGAAGTAAAGATTGATATGTGGATAGTAGTGTTTGATCTCCGGAAAGGTTCCGGAATCCATCGGAAGGGGTTCCGGATGTTTCCTGAAATGTTTGGGCACAAGAACACTTTATCTGGGCCAAAGGGGAAAGCCCACGAGGTTTTTGGAAAGCGCAAAAGGAAGTTTTACGGAGTCCAGGGGCCAGACGCCAGGGTCCCTGGCGTCTGGGTCCAGACGCCGAGAACCCTGGCGTCTGGCCCTGGAGTCCGAGAAGGACTCTTGCCTTTCGGGTGAAACCGACTTTGTGGAGGCTTTTACTCCAAGTTTCGACCCCAAGGCTCAACATATAAATAGAGGGGTAGGGCTAGCACCCAAGACACATCAAGAAACACCAAGCCGTCTGCCGGCAACCCCGTCCCCTCTAGTTTATCCTCCGTCATAGTTTTCGTAGTGCTTAGGCGAAGCCCTGCGAAGATTGTTCTTCACCAACACCGTCACCACGCCGTCGTGCTGCCGGAACTCATCTACTACTTCGCCCCTCTTGCTGGATCAAGAAGGCGAGGACGTCATCGTGCTGAACGTGTGCAGAACTCGGAAGTGCCGTGCTTTCAGTACTTGGATTGGTCGGATCGCGAAGACGTACGTCTACATCAACCGCATTGATATAACGCTTCCGCTTATGGTCTACGAGGGTACGTAGACAACACTCTCCCCTCTCGTTGCTATGCATCACCATGATCTTGCGTGTGCGTAGGAATTTTTTTGAAATTACTATGTTACCCAACAGGGGAGGGGAGCGGCCACCCCTTCTGGCCCTTCTCTCCTTTCCACTAAAGCCCATTAAGGCCCACTACTTCCCCGGGGGGGTTCCGGTAACCTCCCGGTACTCCGAAAAATACCCGTAACACTTCGGAACCATTCCGGTGTCCGAATATAACCTTCCAATATATCGATCTTTACCTCTCGACCATTTCGAGACTCCTCGTCATGTCCGTGATCTCATACGGGACTCCGAACAAACTTCCGCAATCAAATCACATAACTCATAATATAAATCGTCATCGAACGTTAGGCGTGCGGACCGTACGGGTTCGAGAACTATGTAGACATGATCGAGACACATCTCCGGTCAATAAACAATAGCGGAACCTGGATGCTCATATTGGCTCCTACATATTCTACGAAGATCTTTATCGGTCAAACCGCATAACAACATACGTTATTCCCTTTGTCATCGGTATGTTACTTGCCCGAGATTCGATCGTCAGTATCATCATACCTAGTTCAATCTCGTTACCGGCAAGTCTCTTTACTCGTTCTGTAATGCATCGTCTCGCAACTAACTCATTAGTCACATTGCTTGCAAGGCTTACAGTGATGTGCATTACCGAGAGGGCCCAGAGATACCTCTCCGATACTCGGAGTCACAAATCCTAATCTCGATCTATGCCAACCCAACAAACACCTTCGGAGACACCTCTAGAGCATCTTTATAATCACCCAGTTACGTTGTGACGTTTGATAGCACATAAGGTGTTCCTCCGGTATTCGGGAGTTGCATAATCTCATAGTCAGAGAAATATTTATAAGTCATGAAGAAAGCAATAGCAATAAAACTTAACGATCATTATGCTAAGCTAACGGATGGGTCTTGTCCATCACATCATTATCCTAATGATGTGATCCTGTTCATCAAATGACAACACATGTCTATGGTTAGGAAACTTAACCATCTTTGATTAACGAGCTAGTCTAGTAGAGGCATACTAGGGACACTTTGTTTTGTCTATGTATTCACACATGTATCAAGTTTCCGGTTAATACAATTCTAGCATGAATAATAAACATTTATCATGATATAAGGAAATATAAAATAACAACTTCATTATTGCCTCTAGGGCATATTTCCTTCAGTCTCCCACTTGCACTAGAGTCAATAATCTAGTTCACATCGCCATGTGATTTAACACCAATAGTTCACATCGTCATGTGATTAATACCCTATAGTTCACATCGCCATGTGACCAGTACCCAAAGGGTTTACTAGAATGAATAATCTAGTTCACATCGCCATGTGATTAACACGCAAAGAGTACTAAGGTGTGATCATGTTTTGGTTGTGAGAGAAGTTTAGTCAACGGGTGTGCCACATTCAGATCCATATGTATTTGCAAATTTCTATGTCTACAATGCTCTGCACGGAGCTACTCTAGCTAATTGGTCCCACTTTCAATATACATCCAGATTGAGTATCAGAGTTATCCGGATCAGTGTCAAAGCTTGCATCGACGTAACCCTTTACGACGAACTCTTTGTCACCTCCATAACCTAGAAACATATCCTTATTCCACTAAGGATAATTTTGACCGCTGTCCAGTGATCCACTCTTGGACCACTATTGTACCCTCTTGCCAAACTCATGGTGAGGTACACAATAGGTCTGGTACACAGCATAGCATACTTTATAGAATGTATGACTGAGGCATAGGGAATGCCTTTCATTCTCTTTCTATTTTCTGCCGTGGTCGGGTTTTTGAGTCTTACTCAACTTCACACCTTGCAACACAGGCAAGAACTCCTTCTTCGACTGTTCCATTTTGAACTACTTCAAAATCTTGTCAAGGTAAGTACTCATTGAAAAATCTTATCAAGCGTCTTGATCTATCTCTATAGATCTTGATGCTCAATATGTAAGTAGCTTCGCCGAGGTCTTTTTTTGAAAAACTCCTTTCAAACACTCCTTTATGCTTTCCATAAAATTCTACATCATTTCCGATTAACAATATGTCATTCACATATACTTATCAGAAAGGCTGTAGTGCTCCCACTCACTTTCTTGTAAATACAGGCTTCACCGCAAGTATTTATAAAACTATATGCTTTGATCAACTCATCAAAGCGTCCAACTCCGAGATGCTTGCACCAGTCCATAGATGGATCGCTGGAGGTTGCACATTTTGTCAGCACCTTTAGGATCGACAAAAAACCTTCTGGTTGCATCATATACAACTCTTCTTTAATAAATCCATTAAGGAATTCAGTTTTGACATCCATTTACCAGATTTCATATAATGCGGCAATTGCTCACATGATTCGAACAGACTTAAGCATCGCTACGAGTGAGATAATCTCATCGTAGTCAACACCTTGGACTTGTTGAAAACATTTTGCGACAAGTCGAGCTTTGTAGATAGTAACACTACCATCAGTGTCCGTCTTCCTCTTGAAGATCCATTTATTCTCTATGGCTCACCGACCATTGGGCAAGTCAACCAAAGTCCACACTTTGTTCTTATACATGGATCCTATCTCAAATTTCATGGCCTCAAGCCATTTATCGAAATATGGGCTTATCATCGCTTCCTCATAGTTCGTAGGTTCGTCATGCTATAGTAACATGACTTCCAGAACGGGATTACAGTACCACTCAGGTGCGGAACATGCTCTAGTTGACCTACGAGCTTCAGTAGTAACTTGATCTGAAGTTTCATGATCATCATTATTAGCTTCCTCTCTAGTTGGTGTAGGCATCAGTGGAACTGATTTATGTGATGAGCTACTTTCCAATTCGAGAGAAGGTACAATTACATCATCAAGTTCTACCTTCCTCCCACTCACTTCTTTTGAGATAAACTCCATCTCTAGAAAGGATCCATTCCTAGCAACAAAGATCTTGCCTTCGGATCTGTGATAGAAGGTGTACCCAACCGTTTCTTATGGGTATCCTATGAAGACGCACTTCTCCGATTTGGGTTCGAGCTTATTAGGCTGAAGCTTTTTCACATAAGCATCGCAACCCCAAACTTTAAGAAACGACAACTTGGTTTTCTTGCCAAACCACGATTCGTATGGTGTCGTCTCAACGGATTTAGATGGTGCCCTATTTAACGTGAATTCAGCCGTCTCTAAAGCATAACCCCAAAATGATAGCGGTAAATTAGTAAGAGACATCATAGATCACACCATATCTAATAAAGTGCAGTAAGACATTCGGACACACCATTACGCTGTGGTGTTCCAGGTGGCGTGAGTTGTGAAACTATTCCACACAGTTTCAAATGAAGACCAAACTCATAACTCAAATATTCACCTCCACGATCAGATCGTAGAAACTTTATTTTCTTGTTACAATTATTTTCCACTTCACTCTGAAATTCTTTGAACTTTTCAAATGTTTAAGACTTATGTTTCATTAAGTAGATATACCCATATCTGCTCAAATCATCTATGAAGCTCAGAAAATAATGATACCCACCGCGAGCCTCAACACTCATCGGACCGCATACATCGGTATGTATTATTTCCAATACGTTAGTGGCTCGCTCCATTGTTCCGAAGAACGGAGTTTTAGTCATCTTGCCCATGAGGCATGGTTCGCAAGTATCAAATGATTCATAATCAAGTGATTCCAAAAGCCCATCTGCATGGATTTTCTTCATGCACTTTACACCAATATGACCTAAACGGCAGTGCCACAAGTATGTTGCACTATCATTATCAACTTTGCATCTTTTGGCATCAATATTATGAATATGTGTATCGCTACTATCGAGATTCAATAAGCCATTTATATTGGGTGTATGACCATAGAAGGTTTTATTCATGTAAACAGAACAACTCTGACTTAAATGAATAACCGTATTGCAATAAACATGATCCAATCATATTCATACTCAACGCAAACACCAAATAACATTTATTTAGGTTCAACACTAATCCTGAAGGTAGAGGGAGTATGCGATGGTGATCTTATCAACCTTGGAATCTCTTCCAACACACATCGTCACTTTGCCCTCAACTAGTCTCTGTTCATTTTGTAACTCTTGTTTCGAGTTACTAATCTTAGCAACTGAACCAGTATCAAATACCTAGGGGTTACTATGAACACTAGTAAAGTACACATCAAGAATCTGTATATTAAATATACCTTTGTTCACTTTGCCATCCTTCTTATCCGCCAAATGTTTGGGCAGTTCCGCTTCTAGTGACCATTTCCTTTGCAGTAGAAGCACTCAGTTTCAGGTTGGGTTTAGCTTTGGGCTTCTTCATGGGAGCGGCAACTTGCTTGCTATTCTTCTTGAAGTTCCCTTTCTTTCCCTTCCCCTTTTTTTCTTGAAACTAGTGGTCTTGTTAACCATCAACACTTGATGCTATTTCTTGATTTCTACCTTCGCCGATTTCAGTATCGCGAAGAGCTTGGGAATTGTTTTCATCATCCCTTGCATATTTTAGTTCATCACGAAGTTCTAGTAACTTGGTGATAGTGACTAGAGAACGTTGTCAATCACTATCTTATCTTGAAGATCAACTCCCACTTGATTCAAGCAATTGTAGTACCCAGACAATCTGAGCACATGCTCACGGGTTGAGCTATTCTCCTCCATATTGTAGGCAAAGTACTGTTAGAGGTCTCATACCTCTCGACACGGGCATGAGTCTGAAATACTAATTTCAACTCTTGGAACATCTCATATGCTCCATGGCATTCAAAACGTTTTTGAAGTCCCGGTTTTAAGCCGTAAAACATGGTGCACTAAACTATCAAGTAGTCATCATATCGAGCTTGCCAAATGTTCATAACATCTGCATCTGCTCCTGCAACAGGTCTGTCACCTAGCGGTGCATCAAGGACATAATTCTTCTGTGCAGCAATGAGGATAATCCTCAGATCACGGACCCATTCCGCATCATTGCTACTAACATCTTTCAACTTAGTTTTCTCTAGGAATATATCAAAAAATAAAATAGGGGAGCTATACACGAGCTATTGATCTACAAAATAGATTGCAAATACTATCAGGACAAAGTTCATGATAAATTTAAGTTCAATTAATCATATTACTTAAGAACTCCCACTTAGATAGACATCCCTCTAGTCATCTAAATGATCACGTGATCCATATCAACTAAACCATGTCCGATCATCACATGAGATGGAGTAGTTTTCAATGGTGAACATCACTATGTTGATCATATCTACTATATGATTCACGTTCGACCTTTCGGTCTCAGTGTTCCGAGGCCATATCTGCATATGCTAGGCTTGTCAAGTTTAACCCGAGTATTCTGCACGTGCAAAACTGGCTTGCACCCGTTGTATGTGAATGTAGAGCTTATCACACCCGATCATCACGTGGTGTCTCGGCACGACGAACTGTCGCAACGGTGCATACTCAAGGAGAACACTTATACCTTGAAATTTTAGTGAGGGGTCATCTTATAATGCTACCGCCGTACTAAGCAAAATAAGATGCATAAAAAGATAAACATCACATGCAATCAAAATATGTGGCATGATATGGCCATCATCATCTTGTGCCTTTGATCTCCATCTCCAAAGCACCGTCATGATCTCCATCGTCACCGCTTGACACCTTGATCTCCATTGTAGCGTCGTTGTCGTCACGCCAACTATTGCTTCTACGACTATCGCTACCGCTTAGTGATAAAGTAAAGCAATTACATGGCGATTGCATTTCATACAATAAAGCGACAACCATAAGGCCCCTGCCAGTTGCCAATAACTTTTACAAAACATGATCATCTCATACAACAATTTATATCTCATCACGTCTTGACCATATCACATCACAACATGCCCTGCAAAAACAAGTTAGACGTCCTCTAATTTGTTGTTGCAAGTTTTACGTGGCTGCTACAGGCTTCTAGCAAGAACCGTTCTTACCTACGCATCAAAACCACAATGATTTTTCGTCAAGTGTGCTGTTTTAACCTTCAACAAGGACCGGCCGTAGTCAAACTCGATTCAACTAAAGTTGGAGAAACAGACACCCGCTAGCCACCTGTGGGCGAAGCACGTCGGTAGAACCAGTCTCATGAACGCGGTCATGTAATGTCGGTCCGGGCTGCTTCATCCAACAATACCGCCGAATCAAAGTAAGACGTTGGTGGTAAGTAGTATGACTATTATTGCCCACAACTCATTGTGTTCTACTCGTGCATATAACATCTACGCATAGACCTGGCTTGGATACCACTGTTGGGGAACGCAGTATTGCAAAAAAATTCCTACGATCATGCAAGATCTATCTAGGAGATGCATAGCAACGAGCGGGGAGAGTGTGTCCTGTTGGGGAACGCAGTATTTCAAAAAATTTACCTACGATCACACAAGATCTATATAGGAGATGCATAGCAACGAGCGGGGAGAGTGTGTCCACGTAACCTCGTAGACCGAAAGCGAAAGCGTTTAGTAACGCGGTTGATGTAGTCGAACGTCCTCGCGATCCAACCGATCCAAGTACCGAACGTACGGCACCTCCGTGTTCAGCACACGTTCAGCTCGATGACATCCCTCGAGCTCTTGATCCAGTTGAGGATGAGGGAGAGTTCCGTCAGTACAACGACGTGGTGACGGTGGTGATGAAGTTACCGGAGCAGGGCTTCGCCTAAGCACTACGACGATATGACCGAGGTGTGTAACTGTGGAAGGGGGCACCGCACATGGTTAAGAGAAACTTGTGTGTCCTAGGGTGCCCCCTGCCCCCGTATATAAAGGATGAGAGGGGGAGGCCGGCCGGTCCTGTAGGGTGCGCCAGGAGAGGGGAGTCCTACTAGGACTCCAAGTCCTAGTAGGATTGCACCTGGAGGAAAGGGGGAAGAAGGAAGGGAGATGGGGAAGGGAAGGAAAGGGGGGCGCCGCCCCCTTCACCTAGTCCAATTCGGATCCAAGGGGCGGTCAGCCCCTTGTGGCCCTTCCTCTCTCCCCACTAAGGCCCATCAAGGCCCATTAGTTCCCCCGGGGGTTCCGATAACCCTCCGGCACTCCGATAATTATCCGGTACCTCTCGGAACTCATCCGGTGTCCGAATAACATCGTCCAATATATCAATCTTTATGTCTCGACCATTTTGAGACTCTTCGTCATGTCCGTGATCTCATCCGGGACTCCAAACAAACTTCGGTCACGAAATCACATAACTCATAATACAAATCGTGATCGAACGTTAAGCGTGCGGACCCTACGGGTTTGAGAACTATGTAGACATGACCGAGACACATCTCCGGTTAATAACCAATAGCGGAACCTGGATGCTCATATTGGCTCCGACATATTCTATGAAGATCTTTATCGGTCAAACCGCATAACAACATACGTTGTTTCCTTTGTCATCAGTATATCACTTTCCCGAGTTTCGATCGTCGGTATCATCATACCTAGTTCAATCTCATTACCGGCAAGTCTCTTTACTCGTTCCGTAATGTATCATCCCGTAAGTAACTCATTAGTCAAACTGCTTGCAAGGCTTATAGTGATGAGCATTAGCGAGAGGGCCCAGAGATACCTCTCCGATACACGGAGTGACAAATCCTAATCTTGATCTATGCCAACTCAACAAACACCTTCGGAGACACCTGTATAGCATCTTTATAATCACGCAGTTACGTTGTGACATTTGTGTTGGGGAATGTAAGTGCATCTAGTGCCCCTTAGTGATTTTGGTGTATTGAAGACTTATAGGTTAAGGGACTAATGTGTTTGTGAGTGTACACAGGTCTATAAGTCTATGAGGAGTTTGATATTTACAGAGAAAGTTGACCCCTAAAAATGAATGTCTTCAACTGAAGACTTTGGATTTCTGAAGACTTTCTGAAGACTTTGAAAGTGAAGAAATTGGTGTGACCGTGAAGACTTGATATTCGTACGAGGAACATGAAGCGTGAAGACTTTTGTTTTCGTAGTTTTATTTTCTCTTTCTTGAGTCATAGGAAACACCGTACTGTTAAAGGGGGTCGAGGAAAAACTAAGGAAAAGTTTCCAAGTGATGCTCATCTCAAAATCCTATACCTACCAATCCTTTCGAGTGAAGCCATTGGAAATCTCATACAGTTCAGCCAATTTCTTCAGTGACAGAGACAAAGTTCTTCTTGTCTCTGAGGAATTTGCTCTGACCGAGGAGTTAGGAATTCGCTAGTGCGGATTGCCTACAAGTGAGGAACATGATAGCCCTGAGGAATTTGATAGTCAAATTTCCGACCGTTGCTGTGCAATGCGCCAGCTATCCCAAAATAACTTATCCACCTAATGGTCATATCATTGAAGGGCATTTATGTCTTATCATGTCGGGATGCTCCCTAGGCTATAAATAGCCGCCCCCTACAACCACTAGCTGGTTGGCAGCTCCGAGAGAAACTGACACTTGTCATTGAGAGCATCCCATCCTCCGAGGACTTTGAGAGAAAATCATCAAGTGAGGAAAACTCAAACCCAAACACCTAAAAACCCAAAGTGATTGAGCTTCACTGAAGAGATTGATCCCGCCTGGATCCAACGCTTGTTACCTTTGAAGACTGTGCATCTTCCAGACGGTTAGGCGTCATGGTCTAGAGCGTCCAAGAGGAAATTGCGGATCGCCGAGCGACCGAGTTTGTGAAGGTTTGGAAGTCTCTTGAAGACTTACCACGAGTGATTGGGCGAGGTCTGTGTGACCTTAGCTCAAGGAGAATACGGTGAGGACTGTGTGTCCTCAGGTTTAAATACCTAGCCACTCCAACCAGACGTACAACTGTCACAGCAGTTGGAACTGGTCTACCAAATCACTGTCTTCACCAAGCCTACTGGTTCTATTTCCTCAACCCTTCCATTTCCTCATTACTGTGTTGTGTGCTTGTTCATATCTATTCGAAGACTTCGACTGAAGACTTTCTCAATGTCCTCGGTTTAATTTCTTCAGTCTGTTCGTCTTCATCCTGTTTATCCTGTGCTTACGCTTTCTGTATTCTGGGTTTGTTTTCATTTCATCATGATGTCTATGCTTATGTTATGTTATGACTGCATCTGAGTACTTATTCCGCTGCAAGTAGTTCTTCGCTAAGGAATTTCCCCACCCTGAAATTCCTCCGTGAAGAATTCATAAAAATCGCCTATTCACCCCCTCTAGTCAACTTAACGCACTTTCAATTGGTATCAGAGCAAGGTACTCCCTTGTTCTGTGTGATTTCAGTTTAACCGCCTGGAGTTTTAGTTATGTTGACCGCAGGAATGAAGACTATGTCATGCCCCATCTTTGCCGGTCATGATTATCCCAAGTGGAAGGCCATGATGAAGAAGCAACTCATGGCGATGAACAGCGAGCTGTGGACCGTCAGTGAGATTGGGCTTAACGATCTGTGCAAGATGGCGGAGGCTGATGACATTCGCAAGTACACTCTTGTCAACCTCACAGCGAAGGACATCATATTCTCCTGTCTGTCTCAAAATCAGTTCAGGAACATTATGCATCTCAGCCATGTGAAGCTTATCTGGGACCGAGTCTCTGAGGTCTATGAAGGTCAGAGAGCTGACCGTGATCCCTGGTTTGAGGATTTCATGGTATCGCGCAAGGCTATGACTTTCGAGTCAGAATCATCATCCTTTGCCCCATGCCTTATGGCAAAAAGTGCCAAGGTAACTGAATGCTACCTATCTGAATCTAGTGATGATGAATCTAGTGATGAATTTGGACCCAGCTACACCAAACTTGCTTCCCTTGCCACTAAACAACAAAGAGCTTTGGAAAAAGTTCAAAATATGCTTAATGAGAGCGATGATATGTTGGGTGAAGAAATGGATCGCACTAAAACTTTGACCGAAAATCTTCAGAGACTTCAGTCCAAGTTTGATAATCTTCAAAGTCATCATAACACTCTCTTATCTGATCATGAGAAGCTTTCTTATGAATTTCTTCAAAGAAAGCAAGACCTTGAGAAGCTAAGGGAGAGTTATGAAGATCTTCAGAAGGAGCATGATTCATTACTTGCTCAACAAATCAGCGCTGCTCAGGAAGAATTTACTCCTCCATGTTTGAAGTGCATTGAACGTGAATCTGCTAATTCTTCACCTGAATGTTCAAATACTTCTACTGCGACAAATTCTTCACCTGTCTCTGCTATCACTAATTCCTCATCTGAGGATATTGCTAGAATCACTGACAATGTGGGGCTGAAGGAATTGTATATGACCGGCATGTACAAAAGCCTCAAAGGGCATCAGGCTCTTTGTGATGTGCTTAAAAAGCAGATCCTCAACAGGAACCCTAGGAAAGAGGTTATTGCCTTTGAGAGGAAACTCAATGCTGATGGAACATACTGGAAGCCTGAGGAGTACCCCAAAACCTCATGGGTTGCCGCAAAGGGACCTCCAGTAGATCCATCTACTCTATCTGGCTTTACATGTGAATCTTCTCATTCTTTTGATGAGCCATTTGACTCAAACTATAAGCTGTTCAAAAATCAGAATGGTGAAGTATTTGCTAGATATGTTGGCACTAACTGCAGGAACGGTTCCCCTATGAAGAAAATCTGGGTTCCCAAAAAGTGCCTTGAAAGTCTTCAGATGAATGTCCTCACGACACCACCTGTGAAGAATAGGAACCCCAGATCAAATTCTTCATATGGACCAAATTCTTCATATGGATCCAAGTCCTCATACGGACCAAATTCCTCACGTGGATCAAATTCCTCAAAAGGATCAAAGTCCTCATATGATTATCATCGTGCTAACACCTCTGTTTCGCAGGGAAGAGCCAAGGGCAATGAATATGTGCATTATTCTTCAAACCATTATGTTCATAAGTTCTCTAAGAATTTCTCTGCTTATTCATATGCTTACCCTAACTCCTCTTATGTGAAACAAAGTGGACTGGCTTCTATGCCACCTTTCTCTTATAGAGCTCGCAGAATGATGAACTCTTTGCCACCCCTTCAGATGTGGGTGGTGAAGAAAAAGAACTAATCTCTTATGCAGGGTCAGGTCTCCAGACGTACTTAAACGTCCGAAGAATTTGCTGGAGACCTGAAAATGCTTGAAAGGACGCAAGCTAATTATGAAGAAATGAACTTTCATTTCTCGTGTCCTCATACTGATTTATCTGTTCTATTGCTTGATCAAATTGATCTGATGAAATTGATGTCATATTCTTCACTGATGAAGTATATGAGTTCGTAAGCTGCACTAATTCATCTGCAGGATGATCAACCCAAAGCCACTGAGTGGGTCCTCGATAGTGGATGTACTAATCACATGACTAGTGACAAGAATCTATTGATGGACGCTCCCTTATCTCCATCGCATCTGAAGCATATCACCTATGCTGCAAAGGAAAAACCAAGGTATTGGGTCTAGGTAAGGTTGCGATCTCAAAGGATCGACACATGGACAAAGTCATGCTTGTCGAGTCCTTAGGATTCAACCTGATGTCAGTCTCAATGCTTTGTGATCTTGATATGGTTGTTATCTTTGGCAAGTATCGTTGTGTTGTGATCATGGAAGCTGACAATTTCAAAGTCTTTGAAGGCTTTAGGAGAGGAGATCTGTGTATTGTTGATTTCTCTACAGGACCACAACCAACTATATGTCTACTTGCAAAAGCTTCAGAAGGCTGGCTATGGCATCGATGACTTGGTCATGCTGGCATGAGGAACTTGCACATGCTCACGAAGAAGAAGCATGTCATTGGCATTGAGAATGTAAAATTCCTCAAGATCACTTGTGCGGAGCCTGTGAAGCTGGAAAGATGACCAGGGCCAAGCATCCAGTGAAGATTATCATGACTACCACTCGACCGTTTGAATTGCTTCACATGGATCTCTTTGGTCCTAATCATTGTTTTGCATTCACTAATGAAGCATCTCTATATGGCTTTGTTATTGTTGATGATTACTCTCGTTACACATGGGTACATATCGTCACTTACAAACGTGAAGTGCAGGAAGTCTTCAAACGATTTTCCTCGAGGGCTTCAACCAACTTTGGTGTGAAGATCAAGCACATCAGAAGTGACAACGGAACTGAGTTCAAGAATACTGGTCTTGATGACTATCTTGATGAACTTGGTATTACTCATGATTTATCTGCTCCTTATACTCCTCAGCAGAATGGCGTCGTGGAGCGCAAGAACATGACTCTTGTTGAGATGGCTCGCACTATGCTTGATTAATACAAGACGCCTCGTCATTTCTGGATTGAAGCAATTGATACTGCGTGCCACATCATCAATAGGGTATATCTTCACAAATTCTTCAAGAAGACTGCATATGAACTCCTCACTGACAAGAAACTCAATGTGAGTTATTTCAAAGTCTTCAGTGCTAAATGTTGGATTAGAGATCCTCATCACAATTCTAAATTTGCACCGAAAGCACATGAAGGTTTTATGCTTGGTTACGGAAAGGACTCGCACACCTACAGAGTCTTCAACACCGTTCACCACAAGGTTGTTGAAACTGTAGATATGCGGTTCGATGAAACTAATGGCTCGCAAAGAGAGCACCTACCTCCTGTGCTAGATGAACAATCTCCTGAGGAAACCGTCAAGTTCAAGGCTACTAAGGATGTGATTCCTACTGAAGAATCTGCTGAAGAAGTCATTCCAGACCGTGAAGAACATCATGCCGGTGCACCTGAGGAAAATGGCTCTGAAGAAAATGCTGATCCAATTCCTCGTCGCCAACCCGCTCATCCTCGAGTTGCAAATGAAGTGCAGATTGAGAAAATCATCAGTGACATCAACGCACCAGGTCCTCTCACATGCTCAAAAGCTTCACATTTGTCTAACTTTTGTGGGCACTTTGCTTTCGTCTCTATCACAGAGCCCACTAAGGTAGATGAAGCATTTCTGGAGCCCGAGTGGATTCAAGCTATGCAAGAGGAATTACATTAGTTCGATCTCAACAACGTCTGGGAACTTGTCAAGCGACCAGATCCTCGCAAGCACAATATCATCGGCACAAAGTGGATCTACCGCAACAAGCAAGATGAAAATGGCCTTGTGGTGAGGAATAAGGCACGACTTGTAGCTCAAGGCTACACACAGGTTGAAGGAATTGATTTCGATGAAACTTTTGCACCTGTTGCTAGACTTGAAGCTATTCGCATATTACTTGCTTATGCTAAGCATCATGACATCATCTTATATCAAATGGATGTGAAAAGTACATTCCTCAATGGTAAGCTTGAGGAAGAAGTATATGTTGCTCAACCCCCAGGTTTTGAAGATCCAAAGTATCCTGACCAAGTCTACAGACTCAATAAGGCCCTCTATGGCCTCAAGCAGGCCCCTCGGCGTGGTATGATACTTTGAAGGAATTCCTCATGAAGAAAGGCTTCAAACCCGGTTCACTTGACCCAACTCTTTTCACTAAATCTTATGATGGTGAATTGTTTGTGTGCCAAATATATGTTGATGATATCATCTTTGGCTGTACTGACCAACGTTACACTGACGAATTTGGTGATATGACGAGGGAGGAATATGAAATGTCTATGATGGGAGAATTGAAATTCTTCTTAGGTCTTCAAATTCGTCAACAGCGCAATGGCATATTCCTAACTCAGGAGAAATACCTCAAGGATGTACTAAGGAAATTCTGCATGCAAGATTGCAAAGGCGTCAAAATCCCTATGCCCACAAATGGCCATCTATGCACTGATGAAAATGGTATTCACTTCGATCCAAAGGTATACCACTCCATGATTGGTTCTTTATTGTATTTATGTGCATCTAGGCTGGATATTATGCTTATTGTTTGCATGTGTGCCCACTTTCAAGCTACACCGAAGGAATCACACCATAAGGCTGTGAAGCATATTCTTCGATATCTAGCTCACACTCCAACACTTGGATTATGGTATCCCAAGGGCTCGGCTTTTGATCTCATTGGATATTCAGACTCTGACTATGCTGGTGATCGTGTGGACCACAAGTCAACATCAGGCACATGCCATTGCCTCGGACGATCTTTGGTCTGTTGGTCCTCAAAGAAACAGAACTGCGTATCAGTGTCTACTGCTGAAGTTGGGTACATTGTTGCTGGTTCGTGCTGTGCTCCATTGCTATCGATGAAGCAAACCCTCAAGGACTACGACATCAACATGAAGAATGTGCCACTCTACTATGACAATGAGAGTGCAATCAAGATTGCCCATAACCCAGTTCAGCACTCGAAGAAGAAGCACATTCAGATTCGTCATCATTTTCTTCGTGATCATGTGTTGAAGGGCGACATCTCTATCGAGCACGCGAAGACTGAAGAACAGCTAGCCGATATCTTCACAAAGCCCTTGGATGAGAAGAGATTTAGCAAGTTGCGGTGTGAGCTAAATATCTTAGAATCTTCGAATGTCCTCTGAAAAGGGCACACATCCTAACACCTATGCAAAATTGATGACTTAGATGTGCAACACACGAAGTAATGTTTTTCTTCAACCAATGAAGACTAACAATCTAAGTGTGAAGAAATTAACGAAGAATTTGATTCTCAGAGACCTACGACAATTGTACGCGGCGTCTGAAATCAGCATTCTTATACGGTGGGTCAAGCCACCAACGAAAGTTGAAAATCGTCAATTTGAGTTTTTCTTCAATTTTTGAAATTCCTCAGTTGTTCAATTTCTACGTCTTTGCAATGTCTTCATTGTTTCCGTCATTTTTCTTCATTGGCTATATATATATGTATATATATGTGTGTGTGCGTGTGTGTGACATTGCAAAGTTGACACATGTCTGTACGTGGGTGACACATGTCAAACGAATGAGAAGGGTCAGGGGCACGTTTGTCCATTTTCCTCGGGCGAGCGGTTTTTCACCTCGACTATAAATACCCCTCACCCTCCTCAGACTGTTTTTACTCCGCTCGACCTCACTCCCTCGCTCGAGCTCTCAAAACCTAGCGCCGCCGCTACATTCATCATCGCCGGTGAGCAAGAGCTTCGCTGCCTCGACCTCGTCGCCGCCGTACTCGCGCCGGCCGCGGATTTCTGCACTCCGCCGGCGCCGTAGCCGTCTACCTCTGCCAAGTTAGGGCGTGGAAGATCTGAACTGACGAGCTTCAAATCTACTATTCACAGTTCATCATGTTCTTCGCCAAGGGTAATTAAAAGTCATTTTTACTACCCTTGTTGATTCCTTTGATTTCTACAAATCTTCAAAAGGTGTTTATTCTTCAATCTTCACACTCTAAACACCTCACACAAACATATGTTCTTGATCTGTTTCCCTAAGCAACATTTTTCTTCAAGATTCCTCAATTGTGTGGATTTCCAATCTATACAACTCTGGAACCTAAGTCAAAGAACGCTTAGTGAAATTCCTCAAGACACATCTGGTCAAATTCCTCAAACTTGTGTCGGTGTGGAACGACACCTATGGGATCACAAGAATCCCTACTACGGTTGCCGGGGCGCAGGGTTGTGAGGAGAGCAGGATTAGTAATTAGCACAAGGATCGTTTACCCAGGTTCGGGCCGCGAGGATGCGTAAAACCCTAGTCCTGCTTTGGTGGCTGTATTTCAGAGAGTTCTTGAGCTCTTGAACTAGCTATGGTGGATGCCTGGTTTCAAAGAGCCGAATCCCTCTCCAGTATGCCATGGGCCTCCTTTTATAGTCGAAAGGGGCTGCCATAGTGGCACACGGGAGGTGGAAAGGCGCACAGTGCTACGAGCTTATCGCTCGTATTACAGGACAAGACGCATTTAATACGCCGCTGAGGTGTCCCCTAACTTTATCGGGGACGGGAGCGAGGCTCGTCCCGTCCGTCGCCGCTCTTCCTCGCTTCGACACGCGCCCTGGCCAGCGATGCGTGCGGTGCCATGTAGGCAGGCAGGCAGCTGAGGTGGCGCGGTGGTGGAGCCTTCACAAAGATCTGCATGCCCCACGCAGGCGTGTGCTGAGTTGGCCTGGGAGCTGCATGTTGCCACGCAGGTGCCTGCCCAGCTGGTTGGGCTGGCAGCTGCATGCGAATGGCGATGGAGACTTGGCTGGTGCGGTCCTGGCGGTGGCCCCGCTGACGCCCTTGGTGAGGGCCTTGCCAGGTGGCCCGGCAAGGGTCTTGCCGTGGCGTGCTGTCGTCCCCGGCAAGGATCTTGCCGGGGGTCTTGTGGCTCTCCCCGGCAAGGATCTTGCCGAGGATCGTTGTCTGTTAATCCTTATCTAATCTTGAATATTTCTTGTCTTCACAAAGATCTGCATGCCACCATGGAGGTGCCTCCCGAGCCCTGGCCCAACGTGGTCGATGGTGTTGGACGAGCCGGCCTGACAAGGGCCTTACCGGGGCCGCCGAGGGTGCCCCCGGCAAGGATCTTGCTGGGGGAACCTGCTTTGCCTCTCTGCTTCTTTGTGGTCTCGGCCTTGGCGTTGCTCTGGCTGTCTTCGGCTTCGGTTTTACCTCGGTTCACCTCCCCCGTTCTGCTTGGTGTGGCCGTGGGCGCGGCTCCGACTGTCCGTGCACAGGTAAAGGGGTACAAAGGTACGCCCCTTCTTTTGTACACCGACAGGAGCCCCCGGCCCTGGGCCACACATAAGCGCGACACGTTGTTGGGCCAGGCCCAAAACGGTGTGTGGGCAGGAGGGGCGGTTTTTACCGTGGTAAAACTTTTCGCGCGCTGCGCTTCCCACGACCCGTGTTGAATGCGCGACGTGGAGGGGTGCGCGTGACGTGGGCAGCATGCGTGGGGCGGTTCTCGCACGCATGCGTCACATCGCAGTAAATGGGCAGCGCGACCCGCACCTTCCCCATAAAAAGGGATAACCGTGGGCGTACTGTTCCTTTTACCCTCCGCGCAATCCCAATCTCGGAAGCCTCCATTCGTCTTCATCTTCTTCCCTAAGCTTCGCTCTTGCTCGCCGCCGTTGCGTTCCCGCCGCCCCCTGTTCCTTGCCCCCCTCCCCCAGCCGCCATGGCGCCCAAATCCACCAAGGGCAAGCGAGTGGCCAAGGATGCCGGAGCGACGGAGCCGCCGGAGAGTGCGCTGGCGGTGCAGCGGACGCAGTCCGCCTTCTTCCCCTTGACAGTTGATGTGTTCGAGCTCCGGGAAGCCTTCAGGCCCCTGTGGGGGGTGAAGACGGGGGGAGAGAATACGGGGCACCCAGCCACGCCGTCATCCCCGCCAACTGCGCCGAGGCCGCCCCGAATCGGTAGCCCTTATTTGTCGACTATTTCTCTTGCGGGCTTTGTCCTCCCTTCTCCGACTTCTCAGCGACATCATGCATACCTTTGGCTTCCGCCTCTTGGATTTTACCCCAAATGCTGTGGCGTGCATGGCCCTTTTCGCGCACCTCTGCGAAGGTTTCGCCGGGGTGCACCCCAACACGGCGCTTTTCCGCCACTACTTCTTCCCTCGGATCAAAACGGGGGGCGCCATCTCCGGTTGCGTCACCTGGATTCCAAGGTCCAAGGGAGCGCCCGGATGGCACCATGAAGGAGAGGTGGGAAGAGTGGTGGGGCCGGTGGTGCTGGATCAAAGAGAAGGACCTGCCGGTGTTCTACGAAGTTCGCCGGGCGTCGCCGGTCCACAGAAGCGATTGAAGCGACGTCGACGCCGACGACGAGAAGCTCACGACCGCCACCACCAGGATCCTTCGGCTCACCGAGGCCGGGCTCACCCTTGAGATAATCGGGGCGGACTTCATCCGCCGCCAGATCGCTCCACTGCACAACAAGGGGAGACCGTCCTGGCTCTTCACGAACCCCGCCGACATCATGCGGCTTCGCCCCGGCCTCGACCACAATTTCACAGTGATGGGGCATGCCCATTTCTGCCAGCGACTCTTCCAGCTCAATGTGGGCCGCGACGGCGAGGTCGAGCGGACCAGCAAGGTCGCGAGGGCCGCCGCGAAGGCCGGCAAGGTCGTCAAGGGGCCTTTGTTCAAGTTGCCGGCAGGAGTGGTCCCGCTGTGCAATAATTCGCGCCGGACCGACATCATCGCCATGATGCTGGACTGCAACGCGCACGGCCCTGACCCGAGCTGGGTCGAGCCGGAGGACATCCAGGTGCAGCAGTTCTTCGACACTCTGCATGAGGGATACGTCAACGCTGACGCCGAGCGGCTGCTCGTCCAGGACACCTCCCAGGCGGAGCTGGACTACATTGCCGCCAGGGCGAGGGAGGCGCAGCTTGCCGAAGAGGCCGATAGCGCTGGTGGTGTGGAGGACAAGGCCACGACGGCCGCGGAGGAGGAGGAGCTCGCCCGGTGGGCGGTGGCCGCCGGGGAAGCCAGGAGCGCCGGCACCGAGGCTCCTCTGGTTGAGGATGCGGCCGACGAGTCGTCGGAGGAGGAGGCCGGGGCTGTTAACCCTCCTGCCATGGGGAGAGGGCGAGTCCTGCGGCGGGCCACTTCTGGCGAGCCGGTATGGCCCGTCAGGGCTGCACGGCGGCCAAAGTCTCCGGAGGAGTCCGCGCGTCAGACGAGGGCCGCGGGGGCGAAGAAAGTGGTGAAGGCCGCGGCGGCGAAGAAGAGAGCATCTGCCTCCTCTTCGCCCAAGCGCGCCCAGACTCCGCCCTCCTCCCCTCCTCCGGCGGACGCCGACGCGGGGGTCACCTTCGACTTTGGATCCCTCAGCCCGAGGAGGAAGAGGAAAACAGCAGAGGAGGAGGTGGACGACGAGTAAGTATCTTGCTCTTTCCCGTTATCTCTGTCTTCTCAATCTGTGTCGCTTGTCTTGACTCGTTTTCATCTTTGCAGGGACGCGGAGACGCTGGCCAAGAGGTTGAAGAGGGCCAAGGTCTCGGTGGGCGGCCAGCCCCCGGCTGGTACTTCGAGGGCGCCACTGGTGGTGTTGAGCAGCCCGGACAGCAGCCCCCGGCGCAGCCCCCTGCGTAAGTTCCTCACTCACCCCTCGGCGACATGTGTCAGGGGTATGATGCTTTGGTGCTGACCTTGTCGGGTATGCAGGAGCAGAGCAGCGGCAGGAGGAGCCACAGAGGGCTACTCCCAACATGCCGTCCCCATCAACCACGCCGCCCCGAGGGGCGTCCTCAGCAAGGGCGCCAAGCCCCGAGCCCACGCACATGGAGGAGGAGGAGAACTTGGGTGCTGGTGGCTTTGCCTCGGTGCCAGACGCCGGCGGGGAGGGGACCTCTGTTCCTCAGCCTGGCACAGGTAAGCCTCCCACCTTTCGTCCCTATTTTTTTCTTTTCTTGCTGATCCTTAGTCTTGGCTTCGTCTCATCCCCTCCTTGGTGCCCAGATCGTCCACCGGCGGGCCAGGAGGACATAGACGCCATCATTGAGGACGTCGCCAAGGACGCCGCAGCAGAAGCCGAGAAGGTCACTGCCGAGGAGTCTGTCAAGGGTGCTACGGAGGACGCCGCCAAGCGGCCTGCCGGGGAGTCCGGCAAGGCTACTGCCGAGGATGCCGACAAGGGGCCTGCCGGAGACGCCGGCAAGGCCGCCTCCGAGGAGGAGGTGGTCGATGACTAGCCTTCCTCCTCCGCTGCCTCCAGCTCTGGCAAGTACCTGAAGGTGAGCGACGATCTCTTCGTCCATCTGCCAGGTGCGTCGAGCACCAGGGCTCCCATCGAGGGGGAGGTGTTTGACGACGAGGTGGTCGCCGCCGCCGGGGTTGAGATCGTCGATGAGCCGAGTGTTGGTGGTGATGGCTCCCAGGAGGAGCGGCTGCTCCAGGCCACGGGCGCCAACTTCCGGAGGCTCCAGGCGCTCCACCGTGGCCGCCTGGACAAAGCTAGGTCCAGGACGGCGGTGGTGGAGAAAGCGGGGGCGGACCTCCAGAAGCGCGTTGCCGAGACGCAGGACTGGTTCCGCCAGGCTCGTGACGAGCTGAAGGCCGCCCAGGGCAAGCTGGCCAAGCGCGATGTGGAGCTCACCATGACGCTGGCCGACATCGAGAAGGCCCAGGAGACAGCGGAGGGCTTGGCCGCGGCAGCCGAGGCCGCCCGGTCCCAGCACCAGGCCGCGCTGAACTCCCAGGAGGAGGACCTCGCCAAGCGCGAGGCGGACCTCGACGCCAAACTCCACGCCAAGGACAGGGAGGTGGAGAAGCTTGTCAGGCAGCAGACCCAAGAGCTGGAGCAGAGGCACAGGGAGGCGCTCGATGCCCAAGCTCTGGTTCACGCCGGCAAGGTGGAGGAGCTGGAGGTGGAGCGGGATGGGCTAAAGGAGCAGGCCCTGAAGCTGTCCGAGGAGAAGGACACGCTCAACGGCGCCCTGACGGAGGCGCAGGGCACGGCGTCAGCAAGGCCGGGGAGCTCTCCGAGGCCAACAACTCCATCAAGGACCTCACGCTGAAGCTGGAGGGCCTCGTGGGGATGCTCACGGAGGCCAAAGCCCGGGAGGGGACCTTGGCCAAGGAGCTGGAGACCGAGAAGCAGCTGCAGAAGAACGAGGCCGCCGAGCATAAGGATTTCAAGGAGGGCGTGAACCGCTGGATCGGCAGCCTCGAGGACGTCGCCGGTAGGATCACCGCGCAGCTGGCTACCATGGGGATGCCAAACGTGAGGTATGCCCCAGAGCGCAGCGGAACCACCAACGCCAAGCTGACCCTGTTCTTCGAGTGTGTTCTCGGGGCCCTGGAGCAGCTTCACGCCAACCGGGCGGCCTCGCTGGCTGACAAGGCCCGGAGGCTTTGCCAGGGCGCCATGACCAAGGTTCTCACCAAGGTGGCGTACTGGTACCCCGACCTCGACTTCGACGCTGTGCTGGAGAGCTTGCCGGAGGATACTGACCTCGCACCGCTCAGGGAGCGCATCAAGCCCATCATCAGCGGTGTCGGCGGAATTCTGAGGGTGGAGGGCCAGCGCCGGGATTAGGCACCCCATTTCTTTTCGTTGCTGCGAGTTCACAACCAATACGATTTTTATCTTTAGTTAGAACTGCGGCAACAAGCGATGTATTATAACTTCTGTAGTACTTTGATATTATGCATGTTATTTTCCTGTTCGATTCTCCCTTGTATGTCCACCCTACGTAACTGGGTAGGCCCGCCGGCGCGTAAACCAAAGGCGGCGTCTTGGGGACGGATCCCCATTGGCCTGCCGGGTGTGCTTGCTGCCGGGCGAACCACCTTACCGCCCTTAACGCGGCCGCCCGAACTGTCGAGTTTGACTCGAGTCAGAATCGAGAGCGTTGCCAGGTGCGGAAGGCTACCCCGCCACTTTCGACGCGGCCGCTTGAGCTGTTGAGCGGACTCGAAATAGAACAAGGGCGTTGCAAATCGCGGGAGGGCCCCTTTGCGTGCAGGTTTTCCATACATAGGCAGGATCTCTGAGGACGATAACCTTATATATAAAAGGAAATAACTCAAGGCTCTGAATGACTTAGCATTTCTGTTGCCGCACTAGCGTCCTTCGTGTTCGCAGGCGTCGTTGTCCTTTTGGCCGTCTTCTTCTTGGGAGCCATGGCGATGAAGAAACGCTAGGCTAACTACTAGACCAGATTCTCACAATTGCGCCCCTACTTGGCACGCCAAAGATGTCAGTGTGGAACGACACCTATAGGATCACAAGAATCCCTACTACGGTTGCCGGGGCGCAGGGTTGTGAGGAGAGCAGGATTCGTAATCAGCAAAAGCATCGTTTACCCAAGTTCGGGCCGCGAGGATGCGTAAAACCCTAGTCCTTCTTTGGTGGCTGTATTTCAGAGAGTTCTTGAGCTCTCGAACTAGCTATGGTGGATGCCTGGTTTCAAAGAGCCGAATCCCTCTCCAGTATGCCATGGGCCTCCTTTTATAGTCGAAAGGGGCTGCCACAGTGGCACATGGGAGGGGGAAAGGCGCACAGTGCTACGAGCTTATCGCTCATATTACAGGACAAGACGCATTTAATGCGCTGCTGAGGTGTCCCTAACTTTATCGGGGACGGGAGCGAGGCCCGTCCCGTCCGTCACCGCTCCTCCTCGCTTCGACATGCGCCCTGGCCAGCGATGCGTGCGGCGCCATGTAGGCAGGCAGGCAGCTGAGGTGGCGCGGTGGTGGAGCCTTCACGAAGATCTGCATGCCGCCACGCAGGCGTGTGCTGAGTTGGCCTGGGAGCTGCATGTTGCCACGCAGGTGCCTGCCCAGCTGGTTGGGCTGGCAGCTGCATGCGAACGGCAGTGGAGACTTGGCTGGTGCGGGCCTGGCGGTGGCCCCGCTGACGCCTTTGGTGAGGGCCTTGCCGGGTGGCCCGGCAAGGGTCTTGCCGTGGCGTGCATTCGTCCCCGGCAAGGATATTGCCGGGGGTCTTGTGGCTCTCCTCGGCAAGGATCTTGCCGAGGATCGTTGTCTATTAATCCTTATCTGATCTTGAATATTTCTTGTCTTCACAAAGATCTGCATGCCACCATAGAGGTGCCTCCCGAGCCCTGGCCCAACGTGGTCGATGGTGTTGGAGACCGTGGGCTCAAGGGTGGTGCGCTCTGCTGGTGTTGGACGAGCCGCCCCGACAAGGGCCTTGCTGGGGCCGCGGAGGCTGCTCTCGGCAAGGATCTTGCCAGGAGTACCTGCATCGCCTCTCTTCTTCTTTGTGGTCTCGGCCTTGGCGTTGCTTTGGCTGTCTTGGGCTTCGGTTTTACCTCGGTTCACCTCCCCCGTTCTGCTTGGTGTGGCCGTGGGCGCGGCTCCGACTGTCCGTGCACAGGTGTCGGATGTGGGGTTCCGGCAAACCCTTAAGGTTCGAACTCTGGGGTGCGCGCGAAGTCTTTCCCTCCTACCGATCTAGGCCCTAGCTCACTAAGATCTCGCGGATGAACTCGACGAACTCGCAACACAGAAAGACACGAGATTTATACTGGTTCGGGCCACTGTTGTGGTGTAATACCCTACTCCAGTGTGGTGGTGGTGGATTGCCTCTTGGGCTGATGAAGAACAGTACAAGGGGGAGAACAGCCTCCTGAGGTTGAGGTGTTCTTGTGCCTGGTGAACTTGTGTGGGTGAGGACTCGATGAACTGCCCGATTCCCCCTCCCCCTACTGTGGTGGCTAGCTCTACTTATATAGGCCCTGGTCCTCTCCCCAAATATTGAGCGGGAAGGGAGCCAACAACGGCGGGCAAATTTGAAGGGGGACAACTAGTACAAGCTATCCTGACAAAAGCGGTCTTCGCCTGCAAAAGGCTCTGGTGGTGACGCCCTCTTGGGCTCCACGATGACCTCCGTCTTGCCGTCCTCCTGGTCTTGGTCTCTTTGCTCCGATAAGGCAACCTTTGCCTGATGCCTCGGTACTCCTCGCCTGCGCTGGCCTCCTTAGCACCAAAGAGGAAACAAGGACGCTGCGTGCGCTGGCGCCCGCCTGGTGTCGGCCGTCATGGCTCACGTCACGAGAGCCTCGTGAGGTTTGCCCCGCCTTGATATCTCCGCTCCTCGTGAGCCTGCCTGGCTAGGCCACTCCTGAGGAGGTCTTGCGTCGTCCACCTCGCGAGGCTTGGCCCCTCGCGAGGGTCTTGGATGCCTTGTTGATGAAGATGGGTCGTACAGCCTGCTGGCTTGGCCACGCCGTGGGCCACAGGTAGGCAAGTCTGGGGACCCCCGTTCCCAGAACGCCGACAGTAGCCCCCGGGCCAAAGGTGCGCTCGGGCTTGGCTTCGCGGCGAAGCCAAGGGTGAAGTACGGAGCGCCGCGGGCCCGCAAAGCCTGCGGCCTCGGTTGACGCGTGGCAGTTGATTGGACGTGGGCGTCTCTGCTTCCCCACGCTGCCTCGGCAACTGCTCGATTGGACAAAAGGCTGGCGCGGACAGCGCTTGCCTTCATTGTTTCCTCCTCGCCTTGCTCCGGATCCCCTTTCTCGCTCCTCGCCACCGCTACCTCCAGATCTGCTCCAATCTCACTCCACACCTGTGACCCATGGCACCGCGCAAGGTCAGGACTTCCTCAGCGCCGGCTTGGTACGAGCCGGCTCTTGAAGCGACCACCGTCACAGAGAAAAGCCTCGCCTCCGTGCGCCTGCTGACGGCGGGGGAGAGCAATGAGTGGGGGGAGACGGAGCTCCGGCTTGCCTCCGATGTGCCGGAGCCTGAGGGAAGCACCTTCTTCCCCTTCTTCTCGAGCAGCGTCGCCGTCAGGTTGGTCCCTCCTTTCTCCGACTTCTTTTATGAGGTTCTCGACCACTACGGGCTGCTGGCGTTGCATCTCCATCCCAACTCTGTCCTCCTCTTGTCCATCTTCGCCTACTACTGTGAGGCGTAACTGGGCATGCTGTCGTCCGTGGCGCTTCTGCGCCACTTCTTCTTTCTTCGCGTCACCGATGGGCCACTCTCCGGATGGGCCAACTTCGTCGCGTCTGGCAAGGCCAACTCGATCTCGAGCACCAGGAAGAGGGCCGACAATATCCGCTCCAAATGGGTCATGATGGACGCCAAGTGCGCCGATCCGCGCCTGGTGTTATCGATGAAGGCGCCCCAGCTCAACAAGGGGTGGCCCAAGGCGGAGCTTGCCGATGAGCGGGCGTTAACGGTGTTGGAGCAGATGCAGATTGACCTGAAGCCTGGCAACGCGAGGGCGGCCAAGGTGACGGGGGCAATGCTCCTGAGGGAATTCTTGATGCTGCGAGTTTCCCCACTCCACGCGCGCGCGCGTCCCTTGTGGGAGCTTGAAGAAGAAGGGAACAAGACCCTCCTGAGGCTCGGGGCCCTTTCTGGCGACGAATTGGATGCTGTCCTGCGCCTCATAGTTGGGGATAACCAGGAGTACCCACCTAGCGCCTTCATTCCTCTGTTCCTCCGCAAGGACTGGGAGGAATTTGTCGCCTCCAGGCCAACCTTTGACGCGCGTGGCCTGGTGCCGCCGGCGCTCGCAAGAGCTCCTGTAGCACCGAAGCCGGTGGAGGTGTCCTCTAATGAGTCCCATGGAGGGGAGGAGGAGGAGGTGGACTCGGAGAAGACTCTTGAAGAGGTGGGGGAGACTTCTCCTCTGAGCAAGGCCGAGATCCTCCGCGCCCTGCCCGACGACGCCGAGGCCGACGCTTGTCAGGAGGAGAGAGAGCAGCCCCTCATCCCGACAAGGGGTAAGTCGTCGCTGGTGCCTCGCGATGTCGCCTCCATCCCGACACCTCTTGGGGCTGGCTCCGGCTCTGCCTCCGCACCACCTGCCGCCGCCAGAACCCGCACGCTTGCTCCTCAGGCCCCGGTGCTGTCAGGCTTCAAGCTCCCTGTCACAGCCCTAGAAATCTTCTTGTAATTAGTGGCATTGCATCCATGCATCATTTTCGATTTCAATTAATCTTGAAATGGGGATGTTAAAACCCTAGCACTAAATGAAATACAATTAGGGTCAAATTAAATCTTTTCGATCTACCCAAAATGGCCTTCAGAAAAGTTCATCAATTTTGGAATGGGTGAAAACTTCTCCCAAAAATGATGCACACATTTCTAGGACATTTATGGATTTTGGAGTTAATTCATAAGTATTTGAATTTGGACAATTAAATTCTATAAATACTCTTAAATGTCCAAATAATCTTGAAAGCATTTGAGGGCCGTGGGAAATAATTTCCCAAGTGCCACAAATATTTTGAGCATTTTACAAAGTGGTTTGGCATTTTTGCTAAATCGAACCAATTGCAGAAAATAGAAAACAGAAAGAAATAAAAAAGGAAGCAGAGACTTACCTGAGGCCCACTTACCTGGTGGCCTAGCAGATTCGGCCCAGCCCACCTCCTCCTTCCTGTCGTCTTCCTCCCCAGGCCAGTAGGCAGAGCGCGTGCTCGCCGCACGCTGGCCACGCGCCGGCCACCTCCTGCTTACCTGCTCGCCGCTGGAGGCACCCGAGGGCGCCACGCACTCCCCTCAACCCCTCGCTTCTCTCCCTCACTCGCTGCTCTCTCTCCCGACCTCTTCCCCTCCTCTGCTCCGTCTTCCTCTCTGCCCGAGTGGAGCTCGTCGACGCCGCTCGCCGTTGCCGTGGCCACCGAGCCCCCCTCGCCTAGCTAGGATGCCCAGCAGCTCCACCGCTTCATCCTCGACCCCCACACCGAGCCGCGCGACGCCGGACGCCCCACAACGCCGCCTTTGCCCTCGTCCTCAACCTCGGGCACCGGAGATCGCCACCGCCGATTCGACACCTCCGAGCCGTCCCCGAGCGCGCTAAGCATCCCTACAGCCTCTATGTGAGCTCCTACGCCATTTCCCTCTTACCCCGACGCCGTTCACGACCTGTAGCCGTTGATTCCGCGCTGACCGAACCCCGCCGTCGCCGCGCTCGTCGCCGGCGCTGCTCCGGTGACCATTTGGCCCTGGGCATGCGTCCATCATACTCACCGCACCACGTAGACGTCGTAGGTGCTAAACGCACATCGCCACGGCCACCGCAACCGCGTCCCCGCTCTCTGCCGACTCCGGCCACCGCAAAGCTCGTCGCCGGCGCCACTCCGGCCACTCCCCGGCCGCGCCACCCCCACGGTTGGATGCGGACGAGCGTCCGCATCCCGTAGCTGTGCTCCGCGCGCCAAACGGCTCCCCGTGGGGCAAACCCGTGGCTCGCCGCCGCGTCTGGCCTCGCCGGCGGCTAAACGCCGGCGAGTTGACCCCAGTTTGACTTCCCCCGTGTCACTGACGTGTGGGCCCATGCTCCTAACTAAACTAGATTAGTATTAGTTTAGCGCTAGTTAATCTGGATTAGTTAGGTTAGTCACTGACAGGCAGGTCCCACGGGTCAGGTTTGACCCTGGCCAGCCCGTTGACTCGCTGACGCAGTGATGACGTCAGGCTGACGCAGTAAAGTATTATCTGGAATTAAGATAATTCAGGAATTCCAGAAAATAGTATAAACTTCTAAAAATCATATAAAATCAACCGTAGCTCAGAATGAAATAATTTATATATGAAAAATTATCAGAAAAATGCAATCTATCCATCTGTATCATTTTCATGCATGTCAAACTAAGTTATACCTGCTGTATAGGTGAAAACATGATAATGCACTATTTGAATTCATAGTTTGAATGTGAATTTGAATCTTTGGTTCAAATCAACTCAAACCATTCTGTTCTAGCTTGCATTAGCCCAAAACACATTCATATTGCCATGTCATAGCATGCATCATATTGTGCATTGCATTGATCATGCCCTTCTCTGTTTGCCGGTAATCGTCCCCTCTCAGTAGCCGATGCTCCGATGACGTGATCGATGACACCGATGAAGAACTATAATATCTTCAGAAGTGCCAGGCAAGCAAAACCCCCTTGTTCAATCCGATACAATCCCATTCTCTCGCTCCTGCTCTCTTCTCCTGCATTAGGACAATCGATTCAACTGTTACATGCTGCGGTAGTTGAACCCCTTTTCCTCTGCATGACCTGTCATTGCCACAGTAAATAGATGAAACCCACTAGCATGAGTAGGAGTTGTTTGAGCCCTGATGTGCCTACTCATTCATGCTTGTTTGTCATGCCTGCTACTGCTTAGAGTTGAGTCGGGTCTGATTCGTCGGGGATGAATTGGAATGGTGATGAACATGTCCTACTGTGTGTGAGCTAAGTGTGTGAACACGATTTGGTAAAGGTAGCGGTGAGAGGCCATGTAGGAGTACATGGTGGGTTGTCTCATTGAAGCCGTCCTCAGGAACTGAGTTCTGTGTTTGTGATCCATGATACAGTTACTACCACGCATTGGGCCCGAAACCAATGGACCCTCTCGGCTTCTTAATCACCCTTGTCCTCTGTCCAGGAGTTGCAAGTAGTTTCTGGTGTTTGTAGTATGCTGGAGGCCGTGGACAGCGCTGACCGAGGGGTGGGCTGTGATGCGGTAGGCACGTGGCACGGTGTACCGGGCGCCCGTTTGGTGTCTCGGGAACCCTGCACACATCGTTCGGGGCCGTATGTGGAAACCTCGGCCGGACTCCCTGCGGATGGAACCTGAATAGGCGATAAACCTGGACTAGAGACTTGAGTGTTTAGGTAGGCTGTGGCCGACTCCCTCGCCAGGCTTCCGCTTGAAGGTTGCCGAGGTACACGACGTGTACATGGTGGTAAGTGGCGAGAGCGTGTGTGACGAAGTACACCCCTGCAGGGTTAATATGATCTATTCGAATAGCCGTGTCCGCGGTAAAGGACTTCTGGGTTGCCTATAACAGTTCATAGACAAGTGAAAGTGGATACTCTAAAATGCGCAAGATAAGCGTGAGTGCTATGGATGGCGTTCTCGTAGGGAGACGGGAGCGGGTCCATAGTGGAGTATTGATATGGTGAATATGTGGACTCGTGTGCGCCACCTCAAAAGAGTTGCTTGCAGTTGTAGTTCAGGTTAGCCACTGAGTCAAAGCTGGCTTGCTGCAGTCAAACTCCACCACCCCCCCTTTGTTGATACCGATGCATATGTAGCTAGTTCTGATGTAAGTCTTGCTGGGTACATTTGTACTCACGTTTGCTTATTTATGTTTTTGCAGAGAGACTTCAGTCTCGCTAGTAGTTCCGCGTGGACTTCGACGTTTAGCTTGATACCTCAGCTACGATCTTGTGCCCTCGGCAGGATCTAGTAGATAGTCAGGCTTCTCAGCCTTTTTCATTTATAGTTGTCTGTACTCAGACATGTTAAGCTTCCGCTTGTGTTTGACTTGTATGCTCTGAGTGTTGGGTCATGAGACCCATGTTTGTAATATCTGGCTCTTCGGGGCCTAATGAATAATACTCTGAGTCGTAGAGTCTTGTTGTGATGCCATGTTGTATCTGCACATATCGAGCATATTGTGTGTATGATTGAAATGCTTGGTATGTGTGGGATCCGACAATCTAGTTGTCTATCCTTAGCAGCCTCTCTTATGGGGAAATGTAGTCTAGTGCCTCCTTGAGCCATAGTAGTCCGCTACAGCCCGGTTCACCGGAGTCCTGCTAGCCCAGCACTACTGCTCTGGACACTTGACTGGCCGGCATGTGTTTCATATCGTTCCTGTGTCTGTCCCTTAGGGGAAATGTCACGCGGTGACATCCGGAGTCCTGCCTAGCCTGCTACAGCCCGGGTTCCCGGAGTCCTGTTAGCCCAGTGCTACAGCCCGGATTCGCACGCTGCTGACCGACACGTTCGATGTTGATTCATGTATGCCTGTCCCCATACGTTAGTGCCGCTTTGGGTTCACGACTAGCCATGTCGGCCCGGGTTCTCTGTCATATGGATGCTAGCGACATTATCATATACGTGAGCCAAAAGGCGCAAACGGTCCCGGGCCATGGTAAGGCGACACCCGTGGGAATACCGTGCGTGAGGCCGCAAAGTGATATGAGGTGTTACAGGCTAGATCGGTGTGACTTGGAATCGGGGTCCCGACAGCGTTGGTATCAGAGCCTGACTGCCTGTAGGATTACCAAGCCAAACTGGTCGAAGTTGAGTCTAGAAATGCTTTAGTTATGTAAGGGAATTGATTGTGGGAAGGAACGTAAGGCTCTTTTTACTCCTTTACCTTATGCCCTTCTGATCTGAGTCACCCTCTTCTCTTCGACGGGGATTAAGAACTAGGATTCTCATCTTTCTATCAGGATCACGTGTTACTAATCCGTAGACTCGTAGGATTGTTGGTTTCAAGCCTCAGTTCAGTCTCTACTACTTCCGTGTGTTCATAGTTGGTCTCGGAACCTTGATATTGTGCTTCTAAGTGGTTATGCCACCATTTTGCAGGATGTCTCAAATCCTTTGAGCATTTACAGCCGTTATGCTGTCCGAGTCATCCTAGGTTTCTAAACTATCTGATGCATTTGCAAAATCATCTCCCTCTGGTCGATGTTCCTTTGGGCCAGGTTAATCACACTAATCGTCTGAGTTGAGGTACTCTGTTGCCTCGACATATATATTGGAGATATTATTATGACCCTAGGTGTCATCGAGGACCACTCAGTAATCTAGCAATGCCTTGTATCCCCAGTGTGATGATTCTGGCCAATATTCTCGAAAGCATCCCGTGATGCCATTTAGTTAGTAGGCATTCTATTCCTGGGTTCTTGAACCCAAGATTCACTCTACTTAATTCGTGTAGCTAGTATTTGCTAGCTCCCTTAAAGATATTAGTAACCTTTGCGATAGTCCTCGAGGTCCGTGGTATTTCCTTCTTCCAAATACCATGAACCCTTATGGCAGAAGTTCTTTTAACCAAAAGATCACAACCAGAGCGCTCTTGAGGAGTACTCCATCCATATTGTGACTCTGCCAGTCCTTCCTCCTCTGCATGGGTTACCCGGAAGAAATATGTTGAATTTGTTCGACATACTAATCCATGCATCCACAACTCAGAAAAACATATGTTCCCTTGGGTTGTCCCTCTTTAGTTATTTTCTGGCCCTCGTCTATCAATTGATAGTCAGGAGTAATTGTGCATTTGTGTTATCAATGCCTATTATTCTTGTGGTCCGTCAAGCCATTCTATTCCAGAATGACTAGGAGAAACAAACTCCAGTACCTCAACCATATCCAGGATTGGGTCAAAGTAGCTGTATTCCACAGATCAAATGCCAATCCAGTTTTTGTTCTGTTCTACCTTGGAGTGTTACCATCTTTATGTCAAGAGTGTCATGAGAATTGCACCACCTCCTATGAATTCTTGACGCAGTAATACTTCTTGCTATCATTGTTCATTCCTCGGTTCCCGTGTTATTGTAACCGGAATGCCGACAAGTGAATTGTGGTGTGTGAAATCAATACTCCGAGCAACTTGTTGCTTGGTAGTTAATGGACAATACTCTCACTCTTAGCGTGTTGGTTATTGAATCACCATCCTGAGGATGATCGTGCTACCTAGTCCATATTCCCGGTGTACTTTTCAATCTTTGAGTTAGGATTGAATCCCTTGCTTATTTGATCATATCGTCTTGCCCTGAAAAGCAAGGTTGTTCTCGATCTTAATAACATGTCGGTGGATCGTGATTTTCCAAATATCTTCTTGGAAGTACCACCAGGTTGTCCATGACCGATATGTTGAGTCGTGAACAAGTTGGTTTTCCAGTAAACCACCCCTTCTCCAAGAATCCGTGTTGGATACCCTGAGCTAGTTGGTCAAGCTAAACAACAACTTGGAGAGTTGGAAGATAAAAGCTTGCCAGCTTAGTTCATTTCAAGGGATATATTTGCGTGTGTTGAAGATAGATGATATCTTCATCGATTGGTCCCTGTGATCAGTTGTTGGACCTATTGTCGTATCAAGACTTTGATTTGAGTATGGGCTATCATCAAATCAAATCAGAACCAACGATGTTCATAATGTTGTATTACTCGTGGTTGATCCCTCGAGCATACACCATTATATCTTTTGGGTCTGACCAATGCTATCACTTGTTCACATAATTATGGAATTCCATCTCCATGGAAACCTGGAGGAATTGTTATTGAGCCCATCAGCAACACTGCTACCTTCTCCATGACTCGTGTTGAACATCCAGCTAGTGTTGGAAACTTTTGAAAGCATTTTCTTTGTGCTAGTTCATGAAGCCTATGTTTGGATGAAAGGAGTGACTTCCTTTAATTCATGTGCATTTGATGCAAGTTGCCGCCGTGAACTTGAGAAAGCATGTTTCTACCTCCTCTGGAATCGTCCCAAGTCAGTTATGCACGTGCGAAGTATTCCGTGGTCTGTTAGACTGATCATCTTCATTCCATATGAATTCTCTAGCACACCAAGCCACTGATTGATTTGTTCAAGGAAAAGGAGTTGTTGTGCAAATCCTAGGTCATGCACAAGACTTCGTTACCCTAGATGATGGTTCCCCACCTGAACTCGGTAGTGTTTTATCATAAGACTACTATGTGGTCATGCTTGTCTGGGACAGCGTGTTCACATGTGTTTGTAGCAGAACCAGCTCATGTTTTGGAGCTTGCTATCGTAGTTCATCCCCTGAGAATCTCGCAACGTCATCTCGTCGATTTGTGTTGCAAACTTTCATTTTCCTTCTAGACTTGATGAGTCTGGAATATCCTGACACCAACCAGATCTGAATCTCGGGCAGATATGATGGTTGGAACATTTTCCAAGAATTATAATATTGGTCTCTCGATAACCGGTAAAGTAGATGTCGTGGCCAACACACCCAGCCGGAAGACCTATTATTGTAGTATCTGGATTGAGTAAGTTGGCCACCTCCCCATAAGGATTTCTTAGGATTTATTCCACTAGTTATTCCTTATGGATTCCTGCGCACCCGAAGTCCGACCTACTACTTGATGTTCAAGATTCCAAACCACATCCAATGGGTTACGCTAGAACATCAAGGAGAACATTAGAAGCGGAGTGCTAAATGTCTCTCGGTCGATCATCCACATTTTGCTTCCCTGGCCTCGCTAAGGTGAAATCTGAGAAGGTGTTATCTTCCTTTGCATCTGCATCGTCCATCACTATTCATCATGGTGGTATGTTGTGTTGCCAGGATCCTTGACACGGATATTGGTACAACCTTGATGAATACGGAAATGCTCAAGTTCTTGAGAGCACGCACAAGCACTAGGTTTTATCGTCGGCATTAACTGGGATCCGCTCCCAGTTTCCTTCGGTTATGCTAAACCTTTCAAACAGTAGATGCACTCTCTACTGTTGAGCTTCTCCCCAGTTACTAGAATCATTCCTAGCATTTCCATTTTTGTTCCCAGCTTGCACCGTCATTGTGCTGTCCTACCTTGGATTACCCTTCCCAGTAATTACTGATAAGGACCATCTTCAAAAGTGGTCCCACCAGGGGTTCCGACCATTTCTAGTGATAAGAAAATCACCCCTTGTGTTGTCATTCAACAAGGTAGTCCACATCGTCCATCCTAGCCCGAGTGTGTCGTTCTCCCGAACTCCCTTGAACGATCGTTTGTGATTGCCTTAGGCTAGTATAAAGAGTTTCAATGATCTCAGGATCAAAAGTAATTCTTTTTGCCACTTAAGGAATAGTTCTACGAGTCACCCTTCCCAAGGTGCTCCGTTATGGAATCGTGGCAATTTTTCCTCGCTACTTTGAAACCCTCGTCAAATTGTTTCTTCCGTCCCTCCTGATGCATGTTTTGCCTCTCGAGAGATGTTTCAATGCTTCCCGCCATGAGTTGATCCGGAGTGGTTCGATATTCGAGAAGATCGATCCTTCTAGAGTTCTCCCTTTCCTCTTGTTGTCTTGTCGGTTGGAGTTCTTAGAGCAAGACATCGAGACAAAGATGGTGATCGAATCAGCGTTCTTACGAAGAGCAATTGGATCATGAAGATCGTGTTAGCTTTGTGTACCCTCTGTTTTCTTACCTCACGTCTTGAATCTCGGGACGAGATTCTTGTTTAGTGGGGGTGAGTTGTCACAGCCCTAGAAATCTTCTTGTAATTAGTGGCATTGCATCCATGCATCATTTTCGATTTCAATTAATCTTGAAATGGGATGTTAAAACCCTAGCACTAAATGAAATACAATTAGGGTCAAATTAAATCTTTTCGATCTACCCAAAATGGCCTTCAGAAAAGTTCATCAATTTTGGAATGGGTGAAAACTTCTCCCAAAAATGATGCACACATTTCTAGGACATTTATGGATTTTGGAGTTAATTCATAAGTATTTGAATTTGGACAATTAAATTCTATAAATACTCTTAAATGTCCAAATAATCTTGAAAGCATTTGAGGGCCGTGGGAAATAATTTCCCAAGTGCCACAAATATTTTGAGCATTTTACAAAGTGGTTTGGCATTTTTGCTAAATCGAACCAATTGCAGAAAATAGAAAACAGAAAGAAATAAAAAAGGAAGCAGAGACTTACCTGAGGCCCACTTACCTGGTGGCCTAGCAGATTCGGCCCAGCCCACCTCCTCCTTCCTGTCGTCTTCCTCCCCAGGCCAGTAGGCAGAGCGCGTGCTCGCCGCACGCTGGCCACGCGCCGGCCACCTCCTGCTTACCTGCTCGCCGCTGGAGGCACCCGAGGGCGCCACGCACTCCCCTCAACCCCTCGCTTCTCTCCCTCACTCGCTGCTCTCTCTCCCGACCTCTTCCCCTCCTCTGCTCCGTCTTCCTCTCTGCCCGAGTGGAGCTCGTCGACGCCGCTCGCCGTTGCCGTGGCCACCGAGCCCCCCTCGCCTAGCTAGGATGCCCAGCAGCTCCACCGCTTCATCCTCGACCACCACACCGAGCCGCGCGACGCCGGACGCCCCACAACGCCGCCTTTGCCCTCGTCCTCAACCTCGGGCACCGGAGATCGCCACCGCCGATTCGACACCTCCGAGCCGTCCCCGAGCGCGCTAAGCATCCCTACAGCCTCTATGTGAGCTCCTACGCCATTTCCCTCTTACCCCGACGCCGTTCACGACCTGTAGCCGTTGATTCCGCGCTGACCGAACCCCGCCGTCGCCGCGCTCATCGCCGGCGCTGCTCCGGTGACCATTTGGCCCTGGGCATGCGTCCATCATACTCACCGCACCACGTAGACGTCGTAGGTGCTAAACGCACATCGCCACGGCCACCGCAACCGCGTCCCCGCTCTCTGCCGACTCCGACCACCGCAAAGCTCGTCGCCGGCGCCACTCCGGCCACTCCCCGGCCGCGCCACCCCCACGGTTGGATGCGGACGAGCGTCCGCATCCCGTAGCTGTGCTCCGCGCGCCAAACGGCTCCCCGTGGGGCAAACCCGTGGCTCGCCGCCGCGTCTGGCCTCGCCGGCGGCTAAACGCCGGCGAGTTGACCCCAGTTTGACTTCCCCCGTGTCACTGACGTGTGGGCCCATGCTCCTAACTAAACTAGATTAGTATTAGTTTAGCGCTAGTTAATCTGGATTAGTTAGGTTAGTCACTGACAGGCAGGTCCCACGGGTCAGGTTTGACCCTGGCCAGCCCGTTGACTCGCTGACGCAGTGATGACGTCAGGCTGACGCAGTAAAGTATTATCTGGAATTAAGATAATTCAGGAATTCCAGAAAATAGTATAAACTTCTAAAAATCATATAAAATCAACCGTAGCTCAGAATGAAATAATTTATATATGAAAAATTATCAGAAAAATGCAATCTATCCATCTGTATCATTTTCATGCATGTCAAACTAAGTTATACCTGCTGTATAGGTGAAAACATGATAATGCACTATTTGAATTCATAGTTTGAATGTGAATTTGAATCTTTGGTTCAAATCAACTCAAACCATTCTGTTCTAGCTTGCATTAGCCCAAAACACATTCATATTGCCATGTCATAGCATGCATCATATTGTGCATTGCATTGATCATGCCCTTCTCTGTTTGCCGGTAATCGTCCCCTCTCAGTAGCCGATGCTCCGATGACGTGATCGATGACACCGATGAAGAACTATAATATCTTCAGAAGTGCCAGGCAAGCAAAACCCCCTTGTTCAATCCGATACAATCCCATTCTCTCGCTCCTGCTCTCTTCTCCTGCATTAGGACAATCGATTCAACTGTTACATGCTGCGGTAGTTGAACCCCTTTTCCTCTGCATGACCTGTCATTGCCATAGTAAATAGATGAAACCCACTAGCATGAGTAGGAGTTGTTTGAGCCCTGATGTGCCTACTCATTCATGCTTGTTTGTCATGCCTGCTACTGCTTAGAGTTGAGTCGGGTCTGATTCGTCGGGGATGAATTGGAATGGTGATGAACATGTCCTACTGTGTGTGAGCTAAGTGTGTGAACACGATTTGGTAAAGGTAGCGGTGAGAGGCCATGTAGGAGTACATGGTGGGTTGTCTCATTGAAGCCGTCCTCAGGAACTGAGTTCTGTGTTTGTGATCCATGATACAGTTACTACCACGCATTGGGCCCGAAACCAATGGACCCTCTCGGCTTCTTAATCACCCTTGTCCTCTGTCCAGGAGTTGCAAGTAGTTTCTGGTGTTTGTAGTATGCTGGAGGCCGTGGACAGCGCTGACCGAGGGGTGGGCTGTGATGCGGTAGGCACGTGGCACGGTGTACCGGGCGCCCGTTTGGTGTCTCGGGAACCCTGCACACATCGTTCGGGGCCGTATGTGGAAACCTCGGCCGGACTCCCTGCGGATGGAACCTGAATAGGCGATAAACCTGGACTAGAGACTTGAGTGTTTAGGTAGGCTGTGGCCGACTCCCTCGCCAGGCTTCCGCTTGAAGGTTGCCGAGGTACACGACGTGTACATGGTGGTAAGTGGCGAGAGCGTGTGTGACGAAGTACACCCCTGCAGGGTTAATATGATCTATTCGAATAGCCGTGTCCGCGGTAAAGGACTTCTGGGTTGCCTATAACAGTTCATAGACAAGTGAAAGTGGATACTCTAAAATGCGCAAGATAAGCGTGAGTGCTATGGATGGCGTTCTCGTAGGGAGACGGGAGCGGGTCCATAGTGGAGTATTGATATGGTGAATATGTGGACTCGTGTGCGCCACCTCAAAAGAGTTGCTTGCAGTTGTAGTTCAGGTTAGCCACTGAGTCAAAGCTGGCTTGCTGCAGTCAAACTCCACCACCCCCCTTTGTTGATACCGATGCATATGTAGCTAGTTCTGATGTAAGTCTTGCTGGGTACATTTGTACTCACGTTTGCTTATTTATGTTTTTGCAGAGAGACTTCAGTCTCGCTAGTAGTTCCGCGTGGACTTCGACGTTTAGCTTGATACCTCAGCTACGATCTTGTGCCCTCGGCAGGATCTAGTAGATAGTCAGGCTTCTCAGCCTTTTTCATTTATAGTTGTCTGTACTCAGACATGTTAAGCTTCCGCTTGTGTTTGACTTGTATGCTCTGAGTGTTGGGTCATGAGACCCATGTTTGTAATATCTGGCTCTTCGGGGCCTAATGAATAGTACTCTGAGTCGTAGAGTCTTGTTGTGATGCCATGTTGTATCTGCACATATCGAGCATATTGTGTGTATGATTGAAATGCTTGGTATGTGTGGGATCCGACAATCTAGTTGTCTATCCTTAGCAGCCTCTCTTATGGGGAAATGTAGTCTAGTGCCTCCTTGAGCCATAGTAGTCCGCTACAGCCCGGTTCACCGGAGTCCTGCTAGCCCAGCACTACTGCTCTGGACACTTGACTGGCCGGCATGTGTTTCATATCGTTGCCAAGGCCACCCATGACCGCTGCCAAGTGCTGGAGGAAGAGTTGCAGAGCCTGCGCGACAAGCACACTGATGAAGCGCGCGGCCGCCTGGCAAAGGAGGAGGAGGTGAAGGCCCGGGAGGACGCCGTCAAGAACCGCGAGGCTGAGCTGGCGGAGTTGGGGAAAACACAGGCCGCCGAACGCAACCGGTTGGAAGAGCTGGAGCGGAAGGTGAAGGCGAAGGAGGCCGATCTTGACGCCAAGGCACGGGTCCTGGCCGAAGACCGCGTGGCCTTTGCCGACCTCGAGGAGAGATCTCGCAAGGCGCTGAAGACGCTCTACGATCACGGCCTGGAGAAGCCGCTGGCCACTGATGAGGATGGCCCCGCCCAGTTTCTTCCTCTCCTGGTGAAGGCGCTCGAGGAAGTCGTTGATGGCGTCGGTCCTATGGCAGAGGCAGAGGCTCGCGTCTTGTCTTTAGCTGCATTGATCCACGTTTTCAGCCACCTGCACCTTCGCGACCCCAACGCTTGCCTTGACGAGCTGCTGGAGCCTGTGGCTGAGGATCACTGTGAAGCTGATGCCACAGCTGTGCAAGGTCAGGTGGAGGCCCTGCTGGAGAGGTTCCGCGGCTTTGCCTCCTCACCCTTGTCTGGCGATGCCGCCGACCCTGCGGCTGGTGGTGCAGGTGAAGGCGTCGCTACCCGGGATGGAGCACCTTCTGCAAGCGACGGCGGTGTCCAGGGGTGACCCGCGGCCAGTTTCCTGTTTTGTTCCTGCAACATGCATCAGGCCTCGAGGAGGCGTTTAGACTATTCATTTGATATTGTGAGGACAATATGTTTGTAATATTTGTTTCAAGATTTTGTGCTTTCCTTCCTATTTGCTTTGCGTTCTGCGTCGGCAGAGCCCGGCCCCGCGCATACCTCAACCGCCATTGGGCCGACCGGAGACCAGGACGGACCAAGGAGTGAGGGGCTACGTGACCAGTTAGGCTCCTGAGTCACGATGCTCAGGAGTCCCCCTTGACGCGCAAACAGCATATAGGGAGAGTTCGCGAGGGTAGATTAATGTTCCACGTCGGCAGAGCCCGGCCCCGCGCATACCTCAACCGCCATTGGGCCGACCGGAGACCAGGACAGACCAAGTAGTGAGGGGCTACGTGACCAGTTAGGCTCCTGAGTCGCGATGCTCAGGAGTCCCCCTTGACGTGCAAACAATCTCCATACCTTCCCTCGTCGAGGCCTCGGGAGGGGTGTGCGACGACCGGGTCCGGGAGACCCGTTTGGATGGCGTGCGCTTGGGCGTGACCCGAGAGCAGCCCCCAGGCCTGGGAGGCCTGGTTGGGTGGCGAGCGCTTGTGCGTGATCCGAGCGCAGCCCCCGTGTCCAGCCCCCTCGCGCGCCTCTCCCGAGGGAAGGCATTGCGGTGAGGCCGGACGCTGAGCTCTGGGCTCCCTGAGGTTGGTACGACCGTGGGGCCGCCCTCAGTTGTTTATCACCAGCGCGGAGCATAGTGCTTCCGCTTGTGCACGGGCATAGGCACTCCTCGGCAGTGTCGACGGCCAGCGTGGAGCATGGTGCTTCCACTTGGGCGTGGGGGGGGGGGGGCTCCCCTCCGGGAGGAGCCCCCGGGGTGTGTACAACCCCGCCCTGACACGTGGCTTGCACGGCAGGGCTGCGAGGTGTATCTGGGCACTCGTGAGCCAGCGCGGGACTCACGAGGCCCTACCTCAAGGCGGGTTGCACCTGGTCTTGAGTCTTTGATGGCCGTGTGTTCCTGCGAGACGGTTAGGTGCAAGCGCTCTACGTCCTCAGGTCCCGGCCCTCGAGCGAGCTCAGCCGCCGCTGGTATGCCATGTCGTGATGCCGTGGTCAAGGCCAGGGGGTGAGGGCTGGAGAGCCAGTAAGAGCTCCTGAGTCGCGATGCTCAGGAGCCCCCCTTTTAACGCGCAAGTGAATTGCACAAGATGAATGGATCCGTGGCGGGTGGCGATCGAGCAGGCGATAGCCGTAGGCAGGTTAAGCATGGAAGGCAGATCAGCTTGGGTAAATGCAGGAAGATACATGCCACCGGGTCCGGCCCGAGCGGCTTGGGGATGATGCAGCCCGAGGGGCGCCCCAGCAAGGTAAGCTAAAGACATAAGCAAAAGGGGTACATGCCACAGGGATGGACCCATGCGGCCTGGGAATCATACAGCCCGAGGGGTGCTCCCAGCTAAACGAGCTTGGAAGATGTCACCTGATTCTGTAGACGAAGTAGAGTTGGTGCAGCTGAAAGCGTGCGTCGAAGGAGTGGCTCCTCACGAACCACCAGGGCCCTGAGCCACGGGAGGCTCTGGGGGCTCGGGAGGTTCCTTGAAGACCGTCTCCGTTTCCTCCAGGACGGCGCGGTACCTGGCCTCCCGAGCCTCCAGGACACGCCGCATGTTGTGCTGATAGGCTGACGCCACGCTCGGCAGGCCGAAGGACATGCGAACGTAGCTGTGTGGCGGGCCCTCGCAACGGCCCACACGCGAAGGCCAGAAACGCTCCTGGGAAGCGGCCCTGTTGAGCCCTGGGACGTCGATGCAGACACGCAGCCCGGCATCCTTGCCTGGATGGGGAGCTGCGCCTCGTGAGCGGCTGTCGCCGCGCATGGCCCTTGCATCTTGCAGTTCCTGAGTGGTCTTGGTGATGAACTCTTGAGTGGTGGGCACTCCTTGCCCTGTGTTCTCCTAAGGGAAACGTGCCGCGAAGCACGCCTCCAAGTGATGCCCAAGCGCCTCCCTCGTGAGGTTGGCAAGGTCTGAGGCCCTCCAGAAGAGAGCCCCCGAGCCCTGCCCGAGGAGGGCGCCGGGCGCGCCTTCCTATGCGATGGAGGGAGGCGCCCCTAGAGCGGGCGCTGATCCTGACGAGGCTCCAGCCGCGACGCCATCCTCCTGAGGTCCGGCACGGTGCTGCTGCTGCTTCTTCTTGGTGAGGGCCTCAGGAGGGCCCTCACTCCTGCTGTCAAGGTCGCTGATTGCTGCAGCTTGGAAGGCACGCTCAAGGGAGCACACCGCATCTCTTTCTTCACATGGGACCGTGATGATTCCGCCGCTTCCCGGCATCTTGAGGACGTTGTAGCCGTGATGGGTGACTGCCATGAACTTGGCCAGGGCCGGATACTCGAGGATGGCGTTGTATGGCAGGCGGATGTGCGCGACGTCGAAGTCGATGAGCTCGATGCGGTAGTTCTTGCGCTCTCCGAAGGTAACAGGCAGGCGGACCTGCCCTATCGGTGTGGTGGAACCATCGGTCACTCCCGAGAAAGGCTTGGTAGGCTGGAGCTGCTCATATGGCACTTGGAGGTTGTCGAACGTGTTGACGGACAGGACGTTGAGCCCTGCGCCACCGTCGATGAGGGTCTTGGTAACCTGCACATTGCTGATGACTAGGGAGCACAGCATCGGGAGGGCGCCAGCGGTGGCCGCGCACTTGAGCTGATCTGCCGAGTTGAAAGTGATGGCGCATTGGGACCACTTGAGCGGGCGCGTGGCCTCGAGCTTGGGGAGCACCGCGTTCACTTCTCGAGCGAACTGTTTGAAGATGCGTTGAGAGGCTGGGGCCTGCGCACCGCCCAAGATGCAGGCGATTGCACGCGGCTCCTGGAAGCCCCCAGCCCCCTCGTCCTGGTGGTGATCGTCGTTCCTTCTTGGTGGTGGCGGCAGTGGGGGAAGACCGGCGTTGCCCTGAGGGCGATCCTCACGAGGCTGGTCCCTCCAGGCACCCTCGCGAGGATGGTCCTGCCAGCGGTCCTCACGAGGCATGTCGCGCCACTCCTGGCGTGGGCCATGGTCGTCCCAGCGTCCTCCTCCACGGCCGCAGCCCCGGTCGCTACGCTCGGGGCGTCGACTGAAGCGTCCTTCTCGCATGACTCTGAGCTCTTGACAGCCACTGGTGTTGTGGGTGTTCAGGTTGTGGAAGGCGCAGAACGACCGGCTGTTCTTGGATGACTCGGGCTGATCTCTGCCCCGCTTGGTGTCAGGCTCCGCTGCGAGCACTGCCGCTTTGCGCTTCACGTCCTAGGCCTTGGCTTTCTTCTCCTCTACTCCCGCAGCTGGTAGCTCGAGGAGGGAGAGGCGCCCCTCCTTAGCTCTTGCGCACTTAGTCGCCAGGTTGAACAGCTCCTGAGACGTGCAAAGCTTCTCATGGATAGCGAGCTCTTCCTTCATCTTGACATCACGGACGCCGTCGGAGAACGCGGAGATGACGGCCTCGTCCGTGACCTTGGGGATCTTGAGGCGAGTGTTGTTGAAGCGCT
This sequence comes from Triticum aestivum, assembly GCF_018294505.1. Taxonomy (NCBI): domain Eukaryota; kingdom Viridiplantae; phylum Streptophyta; class Magnoliopsida; order Poales; family Poaceae; genus Triticum; species Triticum aestivum. The sequence goes on along the minus strand of NC_057796.1, from coordinate 264,141,640 downwards.
GGATGTACTTCTGGAGGGTCTCCCCTGGCTGTTGCTTGATGCGGCATAGGTCACCCACGGTCGGCAGGCGGTCGCGGGTGCCCTGGAAGTTTGCGTTGAAGCGCTCGTGCATCTCGTCCCAGGAGGAGATCGAGCCGTGCTGCAGGTTCAGGAGCCAGGAGCGGGCACCATCCTTGAGAGCCATGGGAAACCAGTTCGCCATGACTTTCTCATCGCCATTGGCTGCTTCAATGCTCAGCTCGTAGAGCTGCAGGAACTCCGCGGGATCGCCAGTGCCGTCGTAGCGGGGAGGCAGATCCGGCTTGAACTTGCTTGGCCAGGCGACGCTACGCAGCTCGGGGGTGAAGGCGCGGCAGCTGGCCATGGTTGCCGGGGCCCACCTCGGAGGTGGAGCTTGGTCTTGATGAGGTCCATGCGGCGCCGCTGTGGGCGGTGCGCGGTCTTGACGAGGCGGCGCAGGGAGCGCGGGTGCAGCTTCTCGCGGCCGTGGGATTTCTTGGCAGCTTCTCTCTTCGCGCGCGGGCACTGGGCGTGGTGGATCATGCCGCGGGGCCGCGCACCTTGGTACCAAGGCACCGTCTTGGGGCAGAGGTGGTGGAGGCACGCCATGAGCCTTGTCGCCCGTGGCTGGCTGAGGGTGAGGCAGAGAGAGGGACGGCGCCGGGGAGCCCCCTGCAGCGTGAACGAGCTCGGCGACGCGATCGAGCCACTCCTCGTAGAGGTCGTCGACTGGGCGGTAACGCTGGAGCTCGTTTGCCGTGAGGAGCGCGGCCTGCGCCTCCATGGGAGCGCGGCGTGCATGAGACGAAGAACCAGCCGGGGTCAGCGACGGGGTGGCGGCGCAGCCGTCCTACCTCCCCGATGGATGCAGCGAGGACGCCTGCTGCTCGTTCCCCGCCGGGCCGGTGGCAGCGTTGGCGGCGGGAGACGGAGACCAACGAGGTGGCCTGCCGACAGGAGCCATCTAAGCAACATGGGCGGTGAGGGCAGCCCGGCGCTTAGCTTGAGCGCGGCGAGCGTCCGCCATGGAGACAACGGAGGGACGGCGCGACGAATCGACAGAAGGGAAGCTATGGCGCACCCCTACCAGGCGCGCCAAATGTCGGATGTGGGGTTCCGGCAAACCCTTAAGGTTCGAACTCTGGGGTGCGCGCGAAGTCTTTCCCTAAACAAAAGGAATTTGTCGAAATTTTTCTTTTTTTATTGTTGAATAATGCCCTAATTCACCTTTTGGGGCTTCTACTCTTACATAAAGCTCTTGTCTTGACAATTCAAAATTGGGGGCGAGACAGAATGGGCGGGCACAAGTGGTCTGGTGTCCGAGTACCGTTCTACGCTCTAGCTCACTAAGATCTCGCGGACGAACTCGACGAACTCGCAACACAGAAAGACACGAGATTTATACTGGTTCGGGCCACCGTTGTGGTGTAATACCCTACTCCAGTGTGGTGTTGGTGGATTGCCTCTTGGGCTGATGAAGAACAGTACAAGGGGGAGAACAGCCTCCTGAGGTTGAGGTGTTCTTGTGCTTGGTGAGGACTCGATGAACTGCCCGATTTCCCCTCCCCCTACTATGGTGGCTAGCTCTACTTATATAGGCCCTGGTCCTCTCCCCAAATATTGAGCGGGAAGGGAGCCAACAACGGCAGACAAATTTGAAGGGGGACAACTAGTACAAGCTATCCTGACAAAAGCGGTCTTCGCCTGCAAAAGGCTCTGGTGGTGACGCCGTCTTGGGCTCCACGATGACCTCCATCTTGCCGTCCTCCTGGTCTTGGTATCGTTGCACCGATAAGGAAACCTTTGCCTGATGCCTCGGTACTCCTCGCCTGCGCTTGCCTCCTTAGCACGAAAGAGGAAACAAGGACGCTGCGCACTGGCGCCTGCCTGGTGTCGGTCATTATGGCTCACGTCACGAGAGCCTCGTGAGGTTTGCCCCGCCTTGATATCTTCGCTCCTCATGAGCCTTCCTGGCTAGGCCACTCCTGAGGAGGTCTTGCGTCGTCCGCCTCGCGAGGGTCTTCGATGCCTTGTTGATGAAGATGGGCCGTATGGCCTGCTGGCTTGGCCACGCCGTGGGCCGTAGGCAGGCAAGTCTGGGGACCCCCGTTCACAGAACGCCGACAACAGGTAAAGGGGTACAAAGGTACGCCCCTTCTTTTGTACACGAACACTTGTTCTTTTTGCAAAAACTTCTGAGAACGCATATGACCTCTCCAAATTCTTCACACCTATACTCTGCTCACAGGTACACATGTCCGCTGCTGAATCACTAAGTTCTCATCAACTTAACTCATTTGTAGCGTTCCTCGAAGAGAAGTTACATACCTCATCAGAGAACTCAATTGTTCAGAATCCTCAGCCGAAGAAAATGGCTGATGGCAAGAAACCTCAGAAGGGAGGGAAGAAGTTGGAAGTCAACAATGCTTTTGAGATACCTGAAGACATCTATGCAGGGTACTGCACTCCTCCTCACGAGACAAAGAATGAGCGCAAAGTGCGCATTCAGAGGATAGAGAGGAGATGGGCCAGAGAATGGAGGGAATATCGCTATGTCACTCCCAAGTACATGAAGAAATTCGCTGCACACCCTCCATGCCCAAGACCTCCATTGGCTCCAGGCCAAGAAGATGATCCCTCTAGCATCAGAAGAGGTGAGGATTTCCCCAAGGAATGGGCCAAGCGTCAAGCTACGCTGGCCGAAATGGCAAAAGAGTCAGTGAAGAAATTCAATGAAGATTCTGCTGCTGCCACTGCAGAGGCCTCTGCTAGCAAGCCTAAGAAGGCTATGCCCAAGAAGCCTGCACACAAACCCAGTGCTTTTGCTTCAATGCCCTCATGACCAAGCACCTCAGAAATGCCCTCACGGTCCAGCTCTGCAAAGCCCTCACGGCAAATTCCTCAAGCTGCTCCTGCTCCTCCAAAGTCTTCAGCTCCACCTCCAAAGTCCTCAGCACCTGCACATCTCGCCTCGTGCCGAAGGACAAAAGGCATCTCAATTGCCTCAGGAGCCTCTGCAAGTTCTTCAGCACCTCCGCATTCCTCAACAGGCCCTACCTTGCTGAAGACCAAGGCCACTGCTGGACGAGGCTCTAGACCAAGTCCTCATAAGAAGCAGGTCGCCTTTCAAGTACCGTCCAGTGATGACGAAGCTGATGATGAGGAACTCGCCGAAATCATCAGAGACAGACAACAAAGGGCCGCTAGATCCAAAGGCAGTAGTGTGCCATTGATGCTGGATCCAAAGTTGATCCTAGACTTCATCGACTTATGGCACAAGGACCCCAACACACCTCTTCCTAAGATGAACCTCACTCCTGGTCAAAGTCATATGTTGACTGCCTTCATTGGTGAGGAAAAATGGAAATATGAACAGGGGAGGCAGGTGAAGAAAGCACAGTACAAGAAAGAGCGCTTTCTGAAGCAAAACATTTTGAAGCTTTCACCTGAAGAACTTGCAGCTCTGCAATCAGAGATCAAAAATCTTAGTGATGAATTTGATCGCTACTATGCTGACTGGCTTGGAGCCAAAGTCAGATTCGTCAACTTGACCAAGGGATTCACCTCAAATGTTGTAGCCCCAACGCAACATGAATCTCCTCAGGCTGAAGCATCTGCTCAACCCACTGAAGAACATGCCAGCACCGCTGATGAAAATCAGGCTGCTGAGGACAATGAGAGTACCAGGGCTGATGCATCTATTTCAGCCGCTGATGAAATTGCCAGGGCAACCACGAGTGTTGCGCCTGAGGAACAAGCCAGGCCAGCTGAGGCGTCAACCGCTGAGCCTCAAGAAACTGAACAAACCAGGCCAACTGCATCACTTGTCCCTGAAGAAAATGAACCAATTTCCTCTGCTCCTCCTGCACCAACACCAAGTCCAGTTCTTCCTTCTGCATCAGAAGCGAAGAAAACTAAGGCTGCGGAGCGAGCAACAGTGAAGAAGAGGAAAGCATCTGCTTCATCCCAGTCTTCAGCACCGAAGAAGATGAAGATATTGACCAGCTCTTTTGAGCATCCCATTGATGTTGTTCCTGTCTCTAGTATGCCATCAAAGGAACTCGTTCCTTTTGGAGAAGAATATGTGATCCCAAGCGGATCTGATGAAGGCATTCCTTCTGCTACTTCTTCAAAGCAGTTGGACGAAGAAATTGAAGTGGATGATATCCCTTCAACTCTAGTTGTTTCATCGCCAGTGCCTCTGTTCACAGCTGAAGAGGCAGGCGTTGAAGAATTAAGTGAAGAAGATGAAGACGTGGGCATTGGGAGCACCACGCCTGTGATGAATGATGACTTTTGGGAAAGTCAGCACCCCAACTCTCCTTTGTTCATGCCACTTCAACAAATTCCTCAGTCCCTAGTGCACACTAAAGTTCAAATGGGCTCTGAAGAACCTCACACCACTCCTTCCATCCATGAAGAAATTCCAGTCACTAGTGCTGATGAAAATGCTGCTGAAGAAAAGAAGACCCAGGCTACAACTGAAGCAGAAACTAAAATTCCTCAGCCTGTGGTTCCTGAGAATGTGATCCCTGAGGCCGTAATGCAATTGACTAATACTCCGCAGCCCAAGCCGAAGAATCCCTTCTCCAAGAAGCAAAACTTCAAGGCTGATGACTTCTTCCATGAGCATGTATTCTTCGCAGACTACAATCCATATGACTCTGGTCACCTACGAAGGAAGCGTTTCTGGACCGCCAGCCAAGCAAACTTCTATTCCTCACTGCTTTTTGATAAGGACAAAGTCTTTGACCATGAGCATATTCCTCACTACTTTTTGATAAGGACAAAGTCTTCACACCAGTCCTTACTGTTCTTCATGATGCTGGATTGCTCAACTTCTGCACCGATATCTGCGATTGGAATGAAGAGCTAATTCTTCAATTCTATGCAATGCTGCACATCACCGGAAATGCTGAAGATGTGAACTCTTGCACTACTGGAATCAGCTAATTTGCCATCTGCCAGCTCTTTGCCGTCTGCTAGCTGACGGCAAAGAAGCTCTTTGCCATCAGCTACCCAGAAGCTGACAGCAAAGAAGTGGCAGACGGCAAAGAAGCTCTTTGCCATCCGCGGGCTCTTTGCCGTCCGCTGGCGGACGGCAAAGAGAGAGGTGGCCCCCACCCCCCGCCCGTTTGGGGAAAACTTAACGCCCCACCTCTTTGCTATCTGCCAGCAGACGGCAAAGAGGCAAAAGGGCGGACGGCAAATAGTGGCGGACGGCAAAGAGGAGACTACCTAACGGCCCGTACCCCCCGCCCGTTACTCTCTGCTCACTCCCTCTCTCTCCTCGCCGACGCGCACTACATCCCACCACACATCCCACCCCACATCCCACCCCACCGCTGCCGCCCGCCGCGCGCCGCCGCCCCCAGCACTCGCCGCCGCCCCGTCGCCCCGTCGCCCCGCCCCCTCACCGCCCCGGCCCCTCGCCGCCCCGGCGCCGGCCCCCCGCGCCCCACAGCCCCGGGCCCGGCGCCGCCGCCCCAGGCCGCCCCGCACCTCTCCTCCACCGGCCACCTCCTCCACCGGCGACCTCCTCCACCGGCCCTACCTCAGGTGAGCTCTACCCCTTTTTTCCTTTTTTCCTGTTTTTTTAGTTTTAGGTTTAATTTTAGTTTAGTTTTAGGGCGGCAAACAACACACTAAAAAAATTCGTACATAAAGTAGTGCGTACATAAATAGTAAAAAACTACTCGGCGTCGCTATCTAGGTCAATCACGGCCGGGCCGTTGCCGCCGTCATCGTCGCTGCTGGACCGGTTCGCGACATCGTCCCAGTCCACCGGGACGTCGTCCGAATCCTCTTCCTCCTCCGCCGTCGGCGCCTGCTGCCACTCCTGCTGCCACTCCGGCGGCACCTGCTGCCACTCCGGCGGCGCCATCGCCGCCTGCAGCGCCGCCTCCTCCTGGGCCTCCATCGCCGCCTGCTGCGCCGCCATCGCCGCCTGCTGCGCCGCCTCCTCCTGGGCCTCCAGCGCCGCCGCCGCGGCGGCCTCCTCTGCTGACTGCGCCAGGATCGCGAGGAGCCCGGGCGTGTCCTCCGGGTCGCCGTCCTGCTGGAGCGCCGCCTGCTCCGGCGGGATCACAACCTCGGCCGGGGCTGCTGGGGCGGGGGTGGGAGCGGGTGCCCTGCGCGGCTGGGAGGGCCCGGCTCCACGAGAGAGATCACCGACAGGGAGCCCTCGGGCGGCGCGCTTGAAGGCGCCGATGATGTCGTCGAACCGCTTGCCCTTCCAAAAATGGCGGCGGCCCTTCCGGTTGTAGCGTCCCCCGGGGTGCGCGCGAAGCTCTGCCGGCGTCGACGGTACGCCCTGCGTGGGGAATCCGTCCGCGGAGATCCTTCACGGCCGCGGCAGCTTCGCCGCCGGCGGCACGTAGAGGCCGAACCGAGCGAGGTCCTCCGTCTGCCCCAACGTGAGGCTCGACGACCAGTGGTCGCCCGGTGCCGCGCCGTCGGAGTCCGAGTCGCTGGACGCCAACCCGCGAAGGAACGCGCGTGTGAAGAGGGAGAGGAGGGGGCGGGGCAGTGGAGGAGGTGGCCGATGTGACCAAACTCGCCGCGCAGGGCGGGTTTTATAGCGCCGGGATTTAATGCGGCAGGGAGGCGCCGGGCCGCGAAAGACGAGATGGCGGCGCGGAAGACGAGATGGCCGCGCGGAAGACGAGATGGCGGCGCGCGGAAGACGAGATGGCGGCCTTGACCGCGAGGCATCGGGGCACGCGGGGCAGGCGAGGCGGCAGCCGGCAGCGCGGCAGGCGTGCAGCGCGGCAGCGGGAAGCGGGGGGCAGGAGGCGTCGGGGCACGCGGGGCAAGCGAGGCGGCAGCGGGCAGGGGGGCAGGCGGCAGCGCCTCAGCGGGGGCGGCCGACGCGACGCGACGCGGCGGCCGAGGCGGAAGTGGCGCCGCAGGCCGAGGCGGAAGCGAGGGCGGCCTATGCGGCGGGCGAGGCGGAAGCGGGCGAGGCGGAAGCGGACGGCAAAGGCACTAGAAAGTTTGCCGTCTGCGGCGGACGGCAAAGGCCTGCCGTTAGCCACTTAACGGACTGAGAGCAGAATTATTGCCGTCTGCTCTCGTTGCCGTCCGCGGTAGACGGCAAAGGTCCTTTGCCGTCAGCCGCCAGGAAGCAGACGGCAAAGCAGCTGTTTACCGTAGCCTACTTTGCCGGAGCCTTTTGCCGTCCGCCGTTCATGCCTTTGCCGTCCGCCATGGCAGACGGCAAAATAGCTGATTCCTGTAGTGTTGGGTGTTGGACTGGATGACAGAAAACACTCACTTCAAAGCACCGGCCTCTGAATTGCTTCATGCCCTGCCTGTCAGTCCTCCCCTTGAAGGTGCTTGTTGTATATATCATGAACCTTAACTCACTGATCACTATATGCAAGTGTTGATGAAGCCGCTAAAGCCCGTTCAAGCCCCAAGGACCAAATTCCTCGTGAAGGAATTGCTATATGTGCCATGGACTGTCTATCGCATTCTGACCAAGACATTGAGTCCAATCAAGGGCCACGACTCGAATGAAGAAGAGGTCATTGCCATCATGAAGTCTGCTGTTCAACATCATTCATGGCATTCCTGTCAACTACCATGATTTGTTCATGAGGACTCTGGCCAATGTTGCATTGTCCCCTTTTGAATTGAAGCCTTACGCTCCCTGGATTATGAGATTCCTCAGATCAAGGTCTTCAATCAATTACAAGGCTGATTTTCAAAATCATCTCAGCTACTTGCCCCCCATTGAAGTCCTCAAGCGGACATATTCCTTAGCTGATGAAAAGGGCAAGGCCACTGCTATTATTGATGAAGGCATTTCTCCATTGGATGGTCAGTTCTGAAAACTGTATCTTACTCCACCAATGATGACTCTGCCACTCATGACTCTGCCGCCAATGCCTCAAAGCAAAATCTGCAAGGCACAGCTCCAAGGGTGATGACTGATCGTGAGCTTCTCCTCAGTCTTCACCAGAAGGTCGATCGCAACCACAAATGGGTTAAGCGTCAGTTTGGTTCAATTCTTCACAACATGACTGCTACTCACAATGTTGTGAAGAAGAACCACTACTACCTCCATGAAGTATTCAATCGCACCTGGGCTGCTCTGTCTCATCTTTATGGTGAAGAAGATCTCAAGTAGATGGGCTTCAAGCAAGACTTTGACTGGTCTCAGCCACCGGCGAAGAAATTCAAGAAAGTCAAAGTTCCTTCCTTGGTAGCCAGCTCATATTCTTCATCTCGCGAGACTGACGAGCATGAAGATTTGGACGACACTGCGGCAGGCCCTACTTCAACAACCGACCCCAACAACGCTGGCGCTCCTCCATCGTCTTCGTGATATTCTTCAGGGGCGTTAGTCCTCATTTTTCATCACTTTTGGTCATTCGATGACAAAGAGGGAGAAATTTGAGTTAGTCTTCAAGCGCGTCTCTCTATATGGGCATTTTTTCTAAGTTACAACTCTCATTCTTCTGAAGACTTCATTGGATCGAGTTGTAAACATAAACCCGATGGTGGTCTGATACTTTTGGTATGTTCTTCTGCATGCTATTTCCTCATATATGTTAATGCACCCATGCTGAATTACATCAGTCACCATATTTCATCATGCATTTCAAATTCTTCATATCATATGTTAAATGCGTGTATGAATTACAAGATATAGGGGGAGATCTCCATGATTCTACTCTTCAAATGTGCATTGCTTCAAAAGCAAATTCCTCACTATGCACATCTTCAGGGGGAGTTCTTCTATATCTAGCAATCAAATTCCTCAATATGAGTATTTACACTTCATATGTTTATCCCCGTTGAAAACTTAACCTATATTGTCATCAATCACCAAAAAGGGGGAGATTGTAAGTGCATCTAGTGCCCCTTAGTGATTTTGGTGTATTGAAGACATATAGGTTAAGGGACTAATGTGTTTGTGAGTGTAGACAGGTCAATAAGTCTATGAGGAGTTTGATATTTACAGAGAAAGTCGACCCCTAAAAATGAATGTCTTCCACTGAAGACTTTGGATTTTGAAGACTTTATGAAGACTTTGAAAGTGAACAAATTGGTGTGACCGTGAAGACTTGATTTTCATGCGAGGAACATGCAGCGTGAAGACTTTTATTTTTGTAGTTTCATTTTCTCTTTCTTGAGTCATAGGAAACACCGTACTGTTAAAGGGGGTCAAGGAAAAACTAAGGAAAAGTTTCCAAGTGATGCTCATTTCAAAATCCTATACCTACCAATCCTTTCGAGTGAAGCCATTGGAAATCTCATACAGTTCGGTCAATTTCTTCAGTGACATAGACGAAATTCTTCTTGTCTCCGAGGAATTTGTTCCAACTGAGGAGTTAGGAATTCGCCAGTGTGGATTGCCTACAAGTGAGGAACATGATAGCCCTAAGGAATTTGATAGTCAAATTTCCGACCGTTGCTGTGCTATGCGCCAGCTGTCCCAAAATATCTTATCCACCTAACGGTCATACCATTGAAGGGCATTTATGTCTTATCATGTCAGGCTGCTCCCTAGGATATAAATAGCCGCCCCCTACAACCACTAGCTGGTTGCCTGCTCCGAGAGAAACTGACACTTGTCATTGAGAGCATCCCATCCTCCAAGGACTTTGAGCGAAAATCATCAAGTGAGGAAAACTCAAACCCAAACACCTACAAACCCAAAGTGATTGAGCATCACTGAAGATATTGATCCTGCGTCGACGCTTGTTACCTTTGAAGACTGTGCATCTTCTAGACGGTTAGGCGTCATGGTCTAGAGCATCCAAGAGGAAATTGTGGATCGCCGAGTAACCGAGTTTGTGAAGGTTTGGAAGTCACCTGAAGACTTACCACGAGTGATTGGGCGAGGTTTGTGTGACCTTAGCTGAAGGAGAATACGGTGAGGATTGTGTGTCCGGGACTGTGTGTCCTCAGGTTTAAATACCTAGCCGCTCCAACCAGACGTACAACTGTCACAGCAGTTGGAACTGGTCTACCAAATCACTGTCTTCACCAAGCCTACTGGTTCTATTTCCTCAACCCTTCCATTTCCTCATTACTGTGTTGTGTGCTTGTTCATATCTGTTCGAAGACTTTGACTGAAGACTTTCTCAATTTCATCAGTTCAATTTCTTCAGTCTGTTTGTCTTCAGTCTGTTTATCCTGTTTATTCTATGATGTCTATGCTTATGTTATGTTATGACTGCATCTGAGTACTTATTCCGCTGCAAGTAGTTCTTCACTAAGGAATTTCCTCACCCTGAAATTCCTCAGTGAAGAATTCATAAAAATCGCCTATTCACCCCCCTCTAGTCGACTTAACGCACTTTCAATTGGTATCAGAGCAAGGTACTCCCTTGTTATGTGTGATTTTGGTTTAACCGCCTGGAGTTTTAGTTATGTCGACCGCAGGATTGAAGACTGTGTCATGCCCCATCTTTGACGGTCATGATTATCCCAAGTGGAAGGCCATGACGAAGAAGCGTCTCATGGCGATGAACAGCGAGCTGTGGATCGTCACTGAGATTGGTCTTACCAATATGTGCAAGATGGCAGAGGCTGACGACTTTCGCAAGTACACTCTTCTCAACCTCACGGCAAAGGACATCATTTGCTCATGTCTGTCTCAAAATCAGTTCAGGAACATTATGCATCTCAGCCATGCGAAGCTTATCTGGGACCGACTCTCTGAGGTCTATGAAGGTTAGAGAGCTGACCGTGATCCCTGGTTTGAGGATTTCATGGTATCGCGCAAGGCTATGACTTTCGAGTCAAAATCATCATCCTCTGCACCATGCCTTATGGAAAAAGTGCCAAGGTAACTGAATGCTACCTATCTGAGTCTAGTGATGATGAATCTGGTGATGAATTTGGACCCTCGAGCTCTTGATCCAGTTGAGGACGAGGGCGAGTTTCGTCAGCACGACAGCGTGGTGATAGTGATGATGAAGGTACCGGCGCAGGGCTTCGCCTAAGCACTACGACGATATGACTGAGGTGTGTAACTGTGGAGGGGGCACCGCACACGGTTAAGAGAAACTTGTGTGTCCTAGGGTCCCCCTGTCCCTGTATATATAGGAGGGGAGGGGGAGGTCGGCCGGCCCTGTAGGGAGCGCCAGGAGAGGGGAGTCCTACTAGGACTCCAAGTCCTAGTAGGATTCCACCTGGAGGAAATGGGGAAGAAGGAATAGAGAGGGGGAAGGGAAGGAAACGGGGGCGCCGCCCCCTTCCCCTAGTCCAATCCAGACCCAGGGGGGGAAGCGCGGCTAGCCCCTTGTGGCCCTTCCTCTCTCCCCACTAAGGCCCATCAAGGCCCATTAGTTCCCCCGGGGGTTCCGATAACCCTCGGGCACGCCGATAATTATCTGGTACCTCTCGGAACTCATCCGGTGTCCGAATAACATCGTCCAATATATTAATCTTTATGTCTCGACCATTTTGAGACTCCTCATCATGTACGTGATCTCATCCGGGACTCCGAACAAACTTCGGTCATCAAATCAAATAACTCATACTACAAATCGTCATCAAATGTTAAGCGTGCGGACCCTATGGGTTAGAGAACTATGTAGACATGACCGAGAGACATCTCCGGTCAATAACCAATAGCGGAAAATGGATGCTCATATTGGCTCCTACATATTCTACGAAGATCTTTATCGGTCAAACTTCATAATAACATACGTTCTTCCCTTAATCATCGGTATGTTACTTGCTCGAGATTCGATCGTCGGTATCATCATACCTAGTTCAATCTCGTTACCGGCAAGTCTCTTTACTCGTTCCGTAATGTATCATCCTGTAACTAGCTCATTAGTCACATTGCTTGCAAGGCTTATAGTGATGAGCATTACCGAGAGGGCCCAGAGACACCTCTCCGATACACGGAGTGACAAATCCTAATCTTGATCTATGCCAACCCGACATACACCTTCGGAGACACCTGTAGAGCATCTTTATAATCACCCAGTTACATTGTGACGTTTGATAGCACACAAGGTGTTCCTCCGGTATTCGGGAGTTGCATAATCTCACAGTCAGAGGAACATGTATAAGTCATGAAGAAAGCAATAGCAATAAAACTTAACGATCATTATGCTAAGCTAACGGATGGGTCTTGTCCATCACATCATTCTCTAATGATGTGATCCCGTTCATCAAATGACAACACATGTCTATGGCTAGGAAACTTAACCATCTTTGATTAATGAGCTAGTCAAGTAGAGGCCTACTAGGGACACTTTGTTTGTCTATGTATTCACACATGTACTAAGTTTCCGGTTAATACAATTCTAGCATGAATAATAAACATTTATCATGATATAAGGAAATATAAATAACAACTTTATTATTGCTTCTAGGGCATATTTCCTTCAGTCTCCCACTTGCACTAGAGTCAATAATCTAGATTACATAGTAATGATTCTAACACCCATGGAGTCTTGGTGCTGATCATGTTTTGCTCGTGGCAGAGGCTTAGTCAATGGGTCTGCAACATTCAGATCCATATGTATTTTGCAAACTTCTATGTCTCCCTCCTTGACTAGATCGCGGATGGAATTGAAGCATCTCTTGATGTGCTTGGTTCTCTTGTGAAATCTGGATTCCTTCGCCAAGGCAATTGCTCCAGTATTGTCACAAAAGATTTTCATTGGACCTGATGCACTAGGTATTACACCTAGATCGGATATGAACTCCTTCATCCAGACTCCTTCATTTGTTGCTTCCGAAGCAGCTATGTACTCCGCTTCACATGTAGACCCCGCCATGATGCTCCGCTTGGAACTGCACCAACTGATAACTCCACCATTCAATATAAATACGTATTCGGTTTGCGACTTAGTGTCATCCGGATCAGAGTCAAAGCTTGCATTGACGTAACCATTTACGACGAGCTCTTTGTCTCCTCCATAAACGAGAAACATATCCTTAGTCCTTTTTAGGTATTTCAGGATGTTCTTGACCGCTGTCCAGTGATCCACTCCTGGATTACTTTGGTACCTCCCTACTATACTTATAGCAAGGTACACATCAGGTCTGGTACACAACATTGCATACATGATAGAACCTATGGCTGAGGCATAGGGAATGACTTTCATTTTCTCTCTATCTTCTGCAGTGGTCGGGCATTGAGTCTCACTCAACTTCACACCTTGTAACACACGCAAGAACCCTTTCTTTGACTGATCCATTTTGAATTTGTTTGAAATTTTATCAAGGTATGTGCTTTGTGAAAGTACAGTTAAGCGTCTTGATCTATCTCTATAGATATTGATGCCCAATATGTAAGCAGCTTCACTGAGGTCTTTCATTGAAAAATTCTTATTCAAGTATCCTTTTATGCTATTCATAAATTCTGTATCATTTCCAATCAACAATATGTCATCCACATATAATATTAGAAATGCTAGAGAGCTCCCACTCACTTTCTTGTAAATACAGGCTTCTCCAAAAGTCTGTATAAAACCATATGCTTTGATCACACTATCAAAGCGTATATTCCAACTCCAAGAGGCTTGCACGAGTCCATAAATGGATCGCTGGAGCTTGCACACTTTTTTAGAACCTTTAGGATCAACAAAACCTTCTGGTTGCATCATATACAACTCTTCTTTAAGAAATCCATTAAGGAATGCAATTTTGACATCCATTTGCCAAATTTCATAATCATAAAATGCGGCAATTGCTAACATGATTCGGATAGACTTAAGCATCGCTACAGGTGAGAAGGTCTCATTGTAGTCAACTGCCTGAACTTGTCGAAAACCTTTCACAACAAGTCGAGCTTTGTAGACAGTAACATTACCGTCAGCGTCAGTCTTCTCCTTGAAGATCCATTTATTCTCTATGGCTTGCCGATCATCGTGCAAGTCAACCAAAGTCCACACTTTTTTCTCATACATGGATCCCATCTCAGATTTCATGGCCTCAAGCCATTTCGCAGAATCTAGGCTCATCATCGCTTCCTCATAGTTCGTAGGTTCGTCATGGTCTAGTAACATGACGTCCAGAACAGGATTTCCATACCACACAGGTGCAGATCTTACTTTGGTTGACCTACGAGGTTTAGTAGTAACTTGATTTGAAGTTTCATGATCATTATCATTAGCTTCCTCGCTGATTGGTGTAGGAATCACTGGAACTGATTTCTGTGATGAACTACTTTCCTATTCGGGAGAAGGTACAATTATCTCATCAAGTTCTACTTTGTTCCCACTCACTTCTTTTGAGAGAAACTCCATCTCTAGAAAGGATCCCGAGTAGGGGGTCGGTGTCAAAACCGGCGGATCTCGGGTAGGGGGTCCCGAACTGTGCGTCTAGGATCGATGGTAATAGGAGACGGGGGACACGATGTTTAACCAGGTTCAGGCCCTCTCTATGGAGGTAATACCCTACTTCCTGCTTGATTGATCTTGATGAATATGAGTATTACAAGAGTTGATCTACCACGAGATCATAATGGCTAAACCCTAGAAGTCTAGCTATGTGAATATATGGTAATGAATGTCTCTTCATCCGGACTATGCTCTCCGGTTTATATAGGCACCGGAGAGATCTAGGGTCACATGGAGTCGGTCACATCAATGGGAATCTACATAGTCGGTCGCCAAGCTTGCCTTCCATGCTAAGTAGAGTCCAACCCGAACACGGGTATAGTCTTCGGCCTTCGTATCTGCACAGCCCATCAGTCCGGCCCAATGGATAACAGGTCGGACGCCCGAGGACCCCCTAGTCTAGGACTCCCGCAGTAGCCCGTGAACCTGGCTTCAATGACGAGGAGTCCGGCGCGCAGATTGTCTTCGGCATTGCAAGGCGGGTTCCCCTTCTTCCTAACTCCAAGATAGTCTTCGGATGTCATAAATATATCCGGACCTGTGTATGTAATTGCAGAAAATACAATACTCCATGAGTCCAATCTGCTAACAACTGTTTATGACACTGTATCACGCCTGCCTGGTTATTATTTTCAACCGTTGGCTAGCCCGTCGCCCCATGTCTCGGGTAGCGGTTTTATCGGCACGTCCTGTCAAAGTAGAGATCATGTCCCCTTATTTACGGGATTTTTAATAATGTAGGTGTGGGTAACCCAACCGTCCCCTGGGTACAACTCTTTGAGGATAGGTAAGTTTCGAGACCCAGGAGGGGACGCTCGGTATTCTGGGCCTTTATATAGGCACCTAGACTTGTCTTTCTCTTCTGCGCTTGCTTCTTCCTCAACCCTAGCCACCTCGAGTTCTAGGCCTCAGGTTCCAATCACCACCAGCCTCAATCATGTCCGGGTCCAGCCGTTCAGGCCGGTGTGTGGCCTCTTCTGTTATGGAGGAGGATATTGCGAAGCTCCGCGTGGTGAGGTATCTGACCCCAGAAATCCTTCATCGACTTCCTGCCGAGGGGCAGGTTATTCCCAACCCCAAATCCGGTGAGAGGGTAGTATTTGTGTCCCACTTCCTCCATGGGTTAGGGTTCGTGCTTAACCCCTTCTTCCAGGGGCTCATGTTTTACTATGGGCTAGATTTTCACGATCTGGCCTCGGACTCTATTCTTCTCATCTCGGCATTCATCTTCACGTGCGAGGCCTTCCTCCGGACTCCTCCGCACTTTGGTCTGTGGCTCAAGACTTTCGACGTGAGACCGCGGGTGACAGAGGGGGAGCAGGCAGAGTGCGGCAGCGTTATGATAAGCAAGCTTGCCAGCGCGGTTTGCTTTGAAGGATCTTTCGTCGAGTCTTCTGACCTATGGCAGCTGGGGTGGTTTTATGTGAACGAGCCGCGGGGCTCCAAGTGGGTAGCTACGGTTGCGTTCCGACCCGGCCCTCCAATTCAGCTCGCTTCATGGACCAACAAGGGATTGAACCGGGGATCCGTCAATGAGGTGCAGATTCTGCAAAGTCGCATTCGAAGCCTTACCGAGAAGGGCATCGAACTGGTGAACATTGTTCAAGTAATGCAAGTCCGCCGGACCCTGCCATGTTAGCGGCAGCCTCTCCGTATGTGGGAGTTTAATCCAGAAGGGCGGCGGACTCTTCAGCACTTCTTCGGTGCTACGCACGAAGGGATGTGGAGATTATATTTCGGGGAACGAGAGCAATGGTCGGACACCACCGAAGACGTTGGCCTTGATTGTAACCATCCGGACACTCCGGTAAGTATTCAATCTCCGAACACCCTTCATTCAAGCATCTCTTGACAAGATACTAAACAGCCCGTCCTTATACAGGACTGGATAAAGAAAGCGGTGTTAATCCGGTGTCCAGCGCCCCTTCCCGAAGACCCTGCGTCCGCCTTGCTAATGCGGATGTTGACTCCGACACCGTAACAGGTGTCTGCAGAGGGGAGCGAGAGCGGAGAGCCCAGAGGAGATATCCGCCTTGAGGATGATTTAGACGCTGCACCCGGGGAAACCGAAGCCCTTTTTCCCAGGGGCAAAGGTGTAGAGGGGGCCTTCCGTAGCAAGAAGAGGGCCGCTTCTGGAGGTCAGGAGGGGAAGCCTTCCAAGAAAGGGAAAACACCATCGTCGGGCGGCTTGGGCCGGGCAAGCGATGTCGATGTAGAGCTTGATGATGAGGACGAACCTCCGACCAGACAGTAAGTGACACAGGGTACTTTAACCATACCTCATTCCTTTCTTATTACCGAAGTAATCCTCCGACATATGTACGTCCTCGCAGGTTAACGCCTGGTGTTTCTCAATCGTCCTCCTCCTCAGGAGACCTTCTGTCGGAGATGATGGAGAGTGACACACCTTCTCTGGCCACCTCGCCCAATAGGGCGAATGATCTTGAGGTGTCGTCCCGGAGGGCTCCTCCCAACCGACAAGTAGCGCAGGAAACGAGGAAGGAGTTGCCCGAAGGTGGCGCCTCTGTCACTCAGGGTTCGGGGATCAAGAATGACGGCACCAAACTATCCGGTTTACCGCCGGAGACGATTCTGGAGGCGGGCAAGCGGATTCCTTCAAAGGAGTGTCGTGCTTCGGCGGCAGTGTCCGAAGACCCAGGAGTGCCGGAGACGCTGACGGACATGCTGCGACGAGCGTCTGTTTCAGAAGAGCACTGTGCCTTAATGGTTACGGTGGTCGATAAGGTTCTGTTCGCGAAGAGCGGGTTGAATGAGGCCTTTTCGAGCCTTCTAAGAGGTTTTGAGGTTTTTGATGTAATGTTGCCAATTGAATGATATTGACAGAATGCACCTGTTGTGTATGCAGCAGCCCCTGAGACTCGGATTGCCTTCCGAAGGAAGCAATCGGAGGATCAAAAAGATATGCTCATGTACTAATCTTGATTTAATTTGAAATACACGCTACCGCCCCTAATGCCACTACTCGAAATACAGAAGTGGCCGAACTGCAGCGAAAGCTGGATATTACGGAGGATGACATTGCATTGATCAACAGGCGTCTTGACGACTCGCAAGGTATATATTTCGAGCATTCCTTACACCAATATGCTTGTAATTTAAGCCTGACTCCGAAAAGAGTTTTATATGAAATGTGCATGAATGCAGATGGTGCTGCCGCCGTGGAAGCCCTTCGGGCGGAGCTGGCCCAGGTCAAGGAGCAGGCCCGATTTAGTGATGCGGCTGCCGAAAAGGCATCGGCTGAGTTGAAAGACGAACAAGCTGCGCGGAGCCAAGACAAGGAGACGATGTCCACCATGGCGCGCGAGTTAGAGAATGCGGCTAGCCGCTGTAAACTTCTTGAGAAGGAATATGAAGCCAAAACGGCTGAACTTGACAAGGCCTTACGAGAGGCGAGAGAAGCGCGGTCTGAATCCAGAGCAGCCCATGAGGACATCCGACAAGATGGGGAGATTGTGGCTGGCAAGCCCTTTTTGCTACAGGCCAAGTTCGGCGATCCGAACTATGCTCAGCTTAACCAAGTCTGGAGTTCTCCGGACAATTTTTTAGACTTGCCGAAGAGTTCTTCCGACGCGGCATAGTTTTACCATGCACAAGAGGGGTATGCAACGGAGGAGCTTTTCTGGTCACAATTTGGCACGTCGAAGCGCCCTCTGTTGCTGAATGAACAGATGTCCCAGTGGGCCGAGCTGCATAGGATATCCGGCGCTGCCATGAAGAACGTCGTAGTCCAGTTGTGGCCCACTGAACCTGTTTCGAGTAGTTACTTCGGCCTGGTGCAGCGGCTTGTTGACGTGGTGCCGTGTATCGACGTTGTGAAGCGGTCGGCGTGCATCGAAGATGCACAGATGGCCTTCGCCCGAGTCAAGACATTCTGGGGGAAGATGAAGGCCATCGATGTTGCAGTGAAGAGTCCACCCAAAGGCAAGGACGGTCCGGAACCGGAGCGATATTTTGAAGACGTCCTAGAGGCCGCCCGCTTGATAGAGGGTCAGTGCTCGAAAGACATAATGTTCGAGTGATGTGTATAAGTGTTGTAACAGACAACTTTATGGTTAATCTGTTTTCATGTTTTGCTCGAAAGCTTGTATTCCTCCTGTGCGGCCGTTTTAATGTAATCTGAAAGTTTTCCAGTCATCGGCTTCAGCCCCCTCGTAGGAAATACGAGGGTGTTCAGAAAAGCATTGAATCACTCTTTATCCAACGTCTCGGTCCATAAAGGAGGTGATAATGCGGCGAACCAAGCAATCGGACTATAGGGCGTTAACACTTTCACTTAGCCATAGGAGTTTTATGGCGGGGCTACGACATAGCCCCTGGTATGTATGCGGCGTATTATAATTTTTGTGCCTTACATGTTTTGGTCTAAAAAAGATCCTTCGTGTGACACGGGGAATCGCTAAAGATTCGAATAAGTCGTCAAGTGGTTGACCAGCTCTCGCCGCATCATGACAGTCAGTTTTCGGCTTTCTCTACTGAGGTGCTCATCCGGTCAAGGCCAGGGCACAATCGCAGTAGTTCTCCCTTTACTACCCTAGCCGATAGAGCAGAACGTAGGGTAGCAAGCACAGGAGCCAGGCAACCCAACTATTGACCAAAGACAATGATTCGGAGCTGATGCATATAAGGCCAAACATGCGACGCCAAAGTACGCTATAGAGCTGTTCGGACTTTTATTGGCGACTCATTTGTTCCCATACCGAGCCCCTGGAAGGTTATGTCAAGGTGCATCTTGTAACACAGCCGTTACGGCCGTACTCATTGTAAGAAGAGTATGGAAGATTGGTTCAGATATAGTTTACTGGGGGTGGAGTACTAAGCCAATGATAAATTCATATATAAAAAGGAAAAACCACAACCCGGCTATTTGACATGCTTGGGGTCAGGAACGAAGGAAAAAAGGCATAGTACAGGCTCAAAATAAAGAGTGAGGTCTACAAAAAGCTGTTTGGGACCTCCTGTCGCACATCTGCGCCGCCCGTCCTCTGGGAGGGGAGTCCTTAACGGAAGTAGCCCCTTAGGTGAATGTACGGATCCGAACTCCGATAGAGTCCATTGTAGATGCTGTCCTGTTGGTCACCTGTTTTTGAGTTATAACAAAGAAAAGTAAGAGAAACAGATAAAAACGTTACGGGAATGCTTGCAGGGTTGTCCGTATTGTGCTTCCGCCGATGCCCATGGTATCTTGAGCGCGTAGTGATGCACGCGTGGTGTAAATCTGGCCGGCATAGTGGGTGGGTGGCGGAAGCCGAACTGCTATTTCCATTCCGGGAGTAGTCGAACTTCGGAGGGAAACTGTTTCTTGCCCCTGGTGTTCGGCTGGCGAGCCGCTCCGTCATCTTTATCACTTGGTGGCCTCCTCCCCTTTTGCTCGTCGCTGAGCTTGCCTGCCTGCTTGAAGACCCAACAATTTCTGTTGGTATGATTAGCTGGCTTATCAGGGTGGCCGTGAATCTGACAAGGTTGGTCCAATATCCTATCAAGGGTGCATGGTCCGTCTTGGTTTGCCTTTAAAGGCTTCTTCCGTTGACCGGGTTTTGGATTGTTAAATCCGGCGTTGACCGCTGTGTCGCGTGATCCTTCATTGTGACTGCGACTGTTGTGTTCGGTTCGTCGTGGCTTACCGTTGCCGTCTCGGATTTCGGAAGTGCCCGGGTCGCTGGCATTGTTGCTTTTACGAGCAAGCCAGTTGTCTTCTCCCGCACAAAAGCGAGTCATTAGAGCGGTAAGGGCTGTCATGGATTTGGGTCCTTCCTGACCGAGGTGACGTGCTAGCCATTCATCCCGGACGCCATGTTTGAAGGCCACAAGGGCTTCCGCGTCCGGACAGTCGACAATTTGGTTCTTTTTGACTAAGAACCTAGTCCAGAGCTCCCTGGCTGATTCGCCGGGCTGCTGGACAATGTGGCTTAAGTCATCGGCATCTGGTGGCCGGACATATGTTCCTTGGAAGTTGTCACGAAAGGCGTCTTCCAAGTCTTCCCAGCTGCCAATAGAATTTTCTGGCAAACTGTTTAACCAGTACCATGCTGGCCCCTTAAGCTTTAGAGGCAAGTATTTAATGGCATGAAGGTCGTCTCCGCGAGCCAAGTGGATATGGAGGAGGAAATCCTCAATCCATACTGTGGGACCTGTTGTTCCATCGTATGATTCAGTGTTGATGGGTTTAAACCTGTCTGGAAATTCATGCTCCCTTACCCCGTTGGTGAAGCAAAGAGGGTGTGCGGCTTCTCTATGTTGGGCCACACTGTGAAGCACCTCCGGCGGACTCCGCTTGCATTTTTCGGACCGAGCGTGCTCGGGTCTGTTGTGTCCGAATAGATAACCGTTATTACTGGCCGGGGCATGTCTCCGCGATCTATATGTCGATTTTGTGTGTCCTGTTCTACCCTCCAGGTCTTGTTGGATGTCGCGAGTGTTCCCCCGAGCTTCTTTATTCTTGCTTGGACGGCCGAATGGGTTGGTATGGTGTTCTGCTTGGGCCGCTGCTTTGTCCAGACCGAACTGTGGTCGGCCTACCGGCTTACTCGATGGTGGTGTGGGCTCCAATGCCTTGCCATCGTATTGAGAGAGCCACCTATAGTTGTGGCGGCTTTTGTCTGGGCCGCTAAGGCCGTATTCTTCGGCGGCCAGGACCTCGGTCCATCTATCATTGAGCAAATCTTGGCTCACTTGAAGCTGTCGCTGCTTCCTCCTTAGGCTCCTTGCAGTGGCTATGAGCCGGCGTTTAAAGCGCTCCTGTTCTATAGGTTCCTCAGGCATGATGAATTCCTCGCTGCCGAGGCTCTCCTCTTCTTCAGAGAGTGGAAGGTAATTGCTATCCTCCGAGCCACCGTATGTGGCCTATTCGTCAGGGCTATCTTGCCCGCTTTACTGGTCCTCCTGTTCGGATCCTGTCTCAACAGGGTCTTCATTGTCCGAAGTACTATCACCTCCAGTGCCAGTATTGTTTTCTCTTAAGTGACGTGACTGAGAGCGGTTCGGGGGGCGCCGGTATTCGGACTGTGTACCAGGAGGTTTATCCTCAACTGGGTCCTCCTTGTCATCGTCGAGATCGTCGTTGGGTGTGTCTACCATACACACGTCATACCAGGAAGTGGTCGTTCCGCGTCTGGCGGAGAGCAAGCTCTGGCCTTGCCCCTCATCGTCGTCCAGACCGTCGATGTTTTCGGAGCAGGGGTCAGGCGTGTTGGTTGGGTCTTTGATGGTGGCTATGAAGTGGGTGGCGGGTGGGAAGCAAAATTCTCCATCATCCGCCGTAAGGTCGTACCGAACATAGTTCGGTGATGAGCCGTCTGCTAGGGATAGGTTTTTTAGTGAGTTTAGTAGGTCGCCCATGGGCGAGTGTTGGAAGATATCCGCGACGCTGAACTTGAAGATCGATAGCCGATCGAGTTCGGCATCCGCGGGCTCACAGGGTTCGGAGCTCGATAGCGGAAACGAGCTCGGGGTTCCGTTGATGCCGGTATCATACGAAGTGGAATATGCATGCGGCTCCAACGCCGCCGAATCGGTAGCCCCGGTGATGGGATTGAGTTTCCCATCTTCGGATGACTTGATCTGCTCCGGATCTAAGGCCAGAGTTGTTACAGGAGCTATCCCCTGGATGCGGCCCGATGACAGGTTTAAGCCATGTTCATCGGGGCGAAGGGGAGCGGTCGCCGCGGTCTCGAATCCGTTGAAGATCAAATCTCCACGGATGTCCGCAACGTAGTTCAGGCTTCCGAATCTGACCTGATGGCCAGGGGCGTAGCTATCGATCTGATCCAGATGGCCGAGCGAGTTGGCCCGCAGTACGAAGCCGCCGAATACGAAGATCTGTCCGGGGAGGAAGGTTTCTCCCTGGACCACGCCGTTGCTGACGATTGAAGGGGCCATCAAACCTTTCGTCGACGGCACAGTGGAACTCTCAATGAAAGCACCAATGTCGGTGTCAAAACCGGCGGATCTCGGGTAGGGGGTCCCGAACTGTGCGTCTAGGATCGATGGTAACAGGAGACGGGGGACACGATGTTTACCCAGGTTCGGGCCCTCTCTATGGAGGTAATACCCTACTTCCTGCTTGATTGATCTTGATGAATATGAGTATTACAAGAGTTGATCTACCACGAGATCGTAATGGCTAAACCCTAGAAGTCTAGCCCATGTGAATATATGGTAATGAATGTCTCTTCATCCGGACTACGCTCTCTGGTTTATATAGGCACCGGAGAGATCTAGGGTTACATGGAGTCGGTTACATCAATGGGAATCTACATAGTCGGTCGCCAAGCTTGCCTTCCATGCTAAGTAGAGTCCAACCCGGACACATGTATAGTCCACGGTCTTCGTATCTTCACAGCCCATCAGTCCGGCCCAATGGATAACAGGCCGGACGCCCAAGGACCCCCTAGTCCAGGACTCCCTCAGAAGGTGTACCCAAGAGTCTCCTTTGGGTATCCTATGAAGACACATTTCTCCGATTTAGGTTCGAGCTTATCAGGTTGAAGCCTTTTCACATAAGCATCGCAGCCCCAAACTTTAAGAAACGACAGCTTGGGTTTCTTGCTAAACCACAGTTCATATGGTGTCGTCTCAACGGACTTAGATGGTGCCCTATTTAACGTGAATCCAGCCGTCTCTAAAGCATAACCCCAAAATGATGGCAATAAATCAGTAAGAGACATCGTAGATCGCACCATATCCAATAAAGTACGGTTACGACGTTCGGACACACCATTACGTTGTGGTGTTCTAGGTGGCGTGAGTTGCGAAACTATTTCACACTGTTTCAAATGAAGACCAAATTCATAACTCAAATATTCACCTCCACGATCAGATCGAAGAAACTTTATTTTCTTGTTACGATGATTTTCCACTTCACTCTGAAATTCTTTGAACATTTCAAATGTTTCAGACTTATGTTTCATCAAGTAGACATACCCATATCTGCTTAAATCATCTGTGAAGGTCAGAAAATGACGATACCCGTCGCGAGCCTCAACACTCATCGGACCGCATACATCAGTATGTATTATTTCCAATAAGTCAGTTGCTCGCTCAATTGTTCCGGAGAATGGAGTCTTAGTCATCTTTCCCATGAGGCATGGTTCGCAAGCATCAAGTGATTCCAAAAGCCCATCAGCATGGAGTTTCTTCATGGGCTTTACACCAATATGACCTAAACGGTAGTGCCACAAATAAGTTGCACTATCATTATTAAACTTATATCTTTTGGCTTCAATACTATGAATATATGTATCACTACTATCGAGATTCAACAAAAATAGACCACTCATCAAAGGTGCATGACCATAAAAGATATTACTCATATAAATAGAACAACCATTATTCTCTGATTTAAATGAATAACCATCTCGCATCAAACAAGATCCAGATATAATGTTCATGCTTAACGCTGGCACCAAATAATAATTATTCAGGCCTAAAACTAATCCCAAAGGTATATGTAGAGGTAGCACGCAGACGGCAATCACATCGACTTTGAAACCATTTCCCACGCGCATCGTCACCTCATCCTTAGCCGATCTTCGCTAAATCCGTAGCCCCTGTTTCGAGTTGCAAATATGAGCAACAGAACCAGTATCAAATACCCAGGCGCTACTACGAGCATTAGTAAGGTACACATCAATAACATGTATATCAAATATACCTTTCACTTTGCCATCCTTCTTATCCGCCAAATACTTGGGGCAGTTCCGGTTCTAGTGACCAGTCCCTTTGCAGTAGAAGCACTCAGTCTCAGGCTTAGGTCCAGACTTGGGCTTCTTCACTGGAGCAGCAACTTGCTTGCCGTTCTTCTTGAAGTTCCCCTTCTTCCCTTTGCCCCTTTTCTTGAAACTAGTGGTCTTGTTAACCATCAACACTTGATGCTCCTTCTTGATTTTTACCTCCGCAGCCTTTAGCATTGCGAAGAGCTCGGGAATTGTCTTATCCATCCCTTGCATACTATAGTTCATCAAAAAGCTTTTATACCTTCGTGGCAGTGATTGAAGAAATCTATCAATGACACTATCAACAGGAAGATTAACTCCAAGTTGAGTCAAGTGGTTGTGGTACCCAGACATTCTGCGTATATGTTCACTGACAGAACTAGTCTCCTCCATTTTGCAGCTGTACAACTTATTGGAGACTTCATATCTCTCAATCCAGGCATTTGCTTGAAATATTAACTTCAACTCTAGGAACATCTCATATGCTCCATGACGTTCAAAACGTCGTTGAAGTCCCGGTTCTAAGCCGTAAAGCATGGCACACTAAACTATCGAGTAGTCATCAGCTTTGCTCTCCTAGACGTTCATAACATCTGGAGTTGCTCCTGCAGTGGGTCTTGCACCTAGCGGTGCTTCCAGGACGTAATTCTTCTTTGCAGCAATGAGGATAATACTCAAGTTACGGACCCAGTCCGTGTAATTGCTATCGTCATCTTTCAACTTAGCATTCACTAGGAACGCATTAAAATTCAAAGGAACGGTAGAACGGGCCATTGATCTACAACAACATAGACATGTAAAATACTATCAGGTACTTAGTTCATGATAAATTAAAGTTCAATTAATCATATTACTTAAGAACTCCCACTTAGATAGACATCCCTCTAGTCATCTAAATGATCACGTGATCCAAATCAACTAAACCATGTCCGATCATCACGTGAGATGGAGTAGTTTTCAATGGTGAACATCGCTATGTTGATCATATCTACTATATGATTCACCCTCGACCTTTCGGTCTCAGTATTCCAAGGTCATATCTGCATATGCTAGGCTCGTCAAGTTTAAGCCGAGTATTCTACGTGTGCAAAACTGGCTTGCACCCGTTGTATGTGAATGCAAAGCTTATCACACACGATCATCACGTGGTGTCTCAGCATGATGAACTATAGCAATGGTGCATACTCAGGGAGAACACTTATACCTTGAAATTTAGTGAGAGATCATCTTATAATGCTACCGCCGTACTAAGCAAAATAAGATGCATAAAAGATAATCATCACATGCAATCAAAATAAGTGATATGATATGGCCATCATCATCTTGTTCCTTTGATCTCCATCTCCAAAGCACCGTCATGATCACCATCGTCACCGGCTTGACACCTTGATCTCCATCGAAGCATCGTTATCGTCTCGCCAACTATTGCTTCTACAACTATCGCTACTGCTTAGTGATAAAGTAAAGAAATTACATGGAGATTGCATTTCATATAATAAAGCGACAACCATAAGGCTCCTGCCAGTTGCCGATAACTTTTACAAAACATGATCATCTCATACAGCAATTTATATATCATCACGTCTTGACCATATCACATCACAGCAAGCCCTGCAAAAACAAGTTAGACGTCCTCTACTTTGTTGTTGCAAATTTTACGTGGCTGCTACGGGCTACTAGCAAGAACCATTCTTACCTACGCATCAAAACCACAATGATTTTTCGTCAAGTGTGTTGTTTTAACCTTCAACAAGGACCGGGCATAGTCAAACTCGATTCAACTTAAGTTGGAGAAACAGACACCTGCTGGCCACCTGTGTGCGAAGCACTTCAGTAGAACAAGTCTCATGAACACCGTCATGTAATGTCGGCCTGGGCCGCTTCATCCAACAATACCGCCGAATCAAAGTAAGACGTTGCTGGTAAGCAGTATGACTATTACCGCCCACAACTCTTTGTGTTCTACTCGTGCATATAACATCTACGCATAGACCTGGCTACGATGCCACTGTTGGGCAATGCAGTATTTCAAAAAATTTACCTACGATCACGCAAGATCTATCTAGGAGATGCATAGCAATGAGCGGGGAGAGTGTGTCCACGTACCCTTGTAGACCGAAAGTGGAAGTGTTTAGTAACGCGGTTGATGTAGTCGAATGTCTTCGCGATCCAACCGATCCAAGTACCGAACGTACGGCACCTCCGCGTTCGGCACACGTTTCGCTCGATGACATCCCTAGAGCTCTTGATCCAGTTGAGGACGAGGGAGAGTTCTGTTAGCATGACGGCGTGGTGATGGTGATGATGAAGTTACCGACGCAGGGCTTCGCTTAAGCACTACGACGATATGACCAAGATGTGTAACTGTGGAGGGGGGCACCGCACACGGTTAAGAGAAACTTGTGTGTCCTAGGGTGCCCCCCTGCCCCCATATATAAAGTAGGGGAGGGGGAGGCCGGCCGGCCCTGTACGCGTGCTAGGAGAGGGGAGTCCTACTAGGATTCCAAGTCCTAGTAGGATTCCACCTAGAGGAAAGGGGAAGAAGGAAGAGAGAGGGGAAGGGAAGGAAAGGGGGGCGCCGCCCCCTTCCCCTAGTCCAATACGGACCCAAGGGGGGGCAGCCCCTTGTGGCCCTTCCTCTCTCCCCACTAAGGCCCATCAAGGCCCATTAGTTCCCCCAGGGTTCCGATAACCCTCCGGCACTCCGAAAATTATCCGGTACCTCTCGGAACTCATCCGGTGTCCGAATAACATCGTCCAATATATCAATCTTTATGTCTCAACCATTTTGAGACTCCTTGTCATGTCCGTGATCTCACCCGGGACTCCAAACAAACTTCGGTAATCAAATCTCATAACTCATAATACAAATTGTCATCGAACGTTAAGCGTGCGAACCCTACGGGTTCGAGAACTATGTAGACATGACCGAGACACATCTCCGGTCAATAACCAATAGCGGAACCTGGATGCTCATATTGGCTCCTACATATTCTACGAAGATCTTTATTGGTCAAACCGCATAACGACATACGTTGTTCCCTTTGTCATTGGTATGTTACTTGCCCGAGATTTGATTGTCGGTATCATCATACCTAGTTCAATCTCGTTACCAGCAAGTCTCTTTACTCATTCCGTAATGTATCATCCCGTAACTAACTCATTAGTCACATTGCTTGCAAGGCTTATAGTGATGAGCATTACTGAGAGGGTCCAGAGATACCTCTCCGATACATAGAGTGACAAATCCTAATCTTGATCTATGCCAACCCAACAAACACCTACGGAGACACCTGTAGAGCATCTTTATAATCACCCAGTTATGCTGTGACGTTTGATAGCACACAAGGTGTTCCTCCGGTATTCGGGAGTTGCATAATCTCATACTCAGAGGAACATGTATAAGTCATGAAGAAAGCAATAGCAATAATACTAAAGGATCATTATGCTAAGCTAACGGATGGGTCTTGTCCATCACATCATTCTCTAATGATGTGATCCCGTTCATCAAATGACAACACATGTCTATGGCTAGGAAACTTAACCATCTTTGATTAATGAGCTAGTCAAGTAGAGGCCTACTAGGGACACTCTGTTTGTCGATGTATTCACACATGCACTAAGTTTCCGGTTAATACAATTCTATGAATAATAAACATTTATCATGATATAAGGAAATATAAATAACAACTTTATTATTGCCTCTAGGGCATATTTCCTTCAGGTTGATAGCACGCTAGGTGTTCCTCCGGTATTCGGGAGTTGCATAATCTCATAGTCAGAGGAACATGTATAAGTCATGAAGAAAGCAATAGCAATAAAACTAAACGATCATTCTGCTAAGCTAACGGATGGGTCTTGTCCATCACATCATTCTCTAATGATGTGATCCCGTTCATCAAATGACAACACATGTCTA
This sequence comes from Triticum aestivum, assembly GCF_018294505.1. Lineage (NCBI taxonomy): Eukaryota > Viridiplantae > Streptophyta > Magnoliopsida > Poales > Poaceae > Triticum > Triticum aestivum. Next base: position 264,113,669 of record NC_057796.1, on the reverse strand, counting down.
TGGCTAGTAAACTTAACCATCTTTGATTAACGAGCTAGTCAAGTAGAGGCCTACTAGGGACACTCTGTTTGTCTATGTATTCACACATGTAATAAGTTTCTCGTTAATAAAATTCTAGCATGAATAATTAAAATTTATCATGATATAAGGAAATATTGTCGGCGTTCTGGGAACGGGGGTCCCCAGACTTGCCTGCCTGCGGCCCACGGCATGGCTGTGCTGCAGGCCTGTACGACCCACCTTCTTTAGCAAGGCATTCGAGACCCTCGCGAGGGGCCAAGCCTCGCGAAGCGGACAACGCAAGACCTCCTCAGGAGCAGCCTCACTAGGCTGCCTCGCGAGGAGCGAAGAAATCAAGGCGGGGCAAACCTCGCGAGGCTCTCGTGACGTGAGCCATGACGATCAAGATCAGGCGGGCGCTAGCGCGCGCAGCGTCCTTGTTTCCTCTTTGGTGCTAAGGAGGAAAGCGCAGGCGCGGGGTACCGAGGCATCAGGCAAAGGTTTCCATATCGGTGCAACGAGACCAAGACCAGCGGGACGGGAGGACGGAGGTCACCATGGAGCCCAAGACGGCGTCACCACCAGAGCCTTTTGCAGGCGAAGACCGCTTTTGTCAGGATAAGCTGTACTAGCTGTCCCCTTTCAAATTGGTCGTTGTTGGCTCCCTTCCCGCTCAATATTTGGGGAGAGGACCAGGGCCTATATAAGTAGAACTAGCCACCACAGTAGGGGCAATGAATCGGACCCTAAGCCAATCCTTAGCCACACACCGAGCACAAGAACACCTCGACCTCAGGAGGCTGTTCTTCCCCTTGTACTATTCATCATCAGCCCAAGAGGCAATCCACCACCACCACACTGGAGTAGGGTATTACACCACAATGGTGGCCCGAACCAGTATAAATCTTGTGTCTTTGTGTTGCGAGTTCGTCGAGTTCGTCCTCGAGATCTTAGCGAGCTAGGGCGTAGATCGGTAGGGAGGAAATCTCCGCGCGCACCCCAGTGTTCGAACCTAGAGGGTTTTGTCGGAACCCATGATCCGACATTTGGCGTGCCAGGTAGGGGTACACCAGAGCTTCCTTTCCGTCGTTCGCATCCAGTTGCTCCATCGTCTCCATGGCGGACGCTCGCCGTGCTCGTGCGGAGCGCCGGGCTGCCCTGGCCACCCGCGTCGCTCGGACGACTCCCGTAGGTGGGCCACCTCGTCGTTCTCCGTCTCCTGCCGCCAACGCCACCACTGGCCCGCGGGGAACGAGCAGCAAGCGTCCTCGCTGCACCCCTCGGTGCGACAGGACGGCCGCACCGCCACTCCATCGCTGACTCCCGCTGGTTCGTCGTCCCATGCTCGTCGCGCTGCCATGGATGCACGAGCCGCGCTCCTCATGGCGCACGGGCTCCTGCGCTACCGCCCGGTCGACGACCTCTACGAGGACTGGCTCGACCGCATCACCAAGCTTGTCCGCGCCGCAGGGGGCTCCCCTGTGCCGTCCCTCTCTCCGCCGGGCCCACCACCAGCTTCAGGCGACGCAGCTCACGGAGCGCCTCCACCACCTCTGCCCCAAGATGGCGCCTTGGCGCCAAGGCGTGCGGCTCCGCGACGCGATCCGCCGCGTCCGGCGCCCGCGCGTGAAGAAGGAAGCTGCCAAGAAGTTCCTCGACCGCAAGAGAACGCCCCGCCACTCCTCGCACCACCGCGCCAGGATCGTCTGCCGCGGCAGGCCCCCGCGCCAGTTGCTGTGGCGGCGCGTGGGCGCCAAGACCAAGCTCCGCCTCTAAGACAGGCCCCGGCGACCATGGCCGGCTGCCGCGCCTTCACCCCCGAGCTGCGTAGCGTCACCTGGCCGGGCAAGTTCAAGCCAGATCTGCCTCCACGCTACACTACAAAAAAAAATACACTTCCGTGATGATACATGTTTGTCACAGTAGGTCGCGTTTTTTGTCATGCATGTACATCCATGACGATTTTATGACAGAATCAAGATAGTCATACATGTGCTATCATAGAAGTGTTCCATGACATTACCAAAATTATCATCACGGAAGTGTGCACTTCCATGACGATAAATCGCGCGTCACAGAAGTGCTTTCGTCAAGGGTGACCGACACGTGGCATCCACCGTAACGGAACGCCGTTAAGCTATCGGGTTGGGTTTTGGATCCGATAACCCGTTAACAGCCTCGACCAATGGGGATATTCCACGTGTAAAATCATCATTGGCTGGAGGAAACACGTGTCGGCTCATCGTTGGGACAGATGTCATCCACTCATTGGACATAAGGCGCCTATGATACGTCTACACGTGGCACGGCCGAACAGAGGCCATTCCTATGAAAAGGCCGGCCCGTTTGACTTGGTCAAAAGGTGGCGGGCCGGCCCATGGAAAGCCTGTTAATGGCCTGTTCGCATATAGCCCATTTACAGCCCGCTAACCCAAGGCCTGTTACGCCCTATCTGAATTAGGCCCAGTAGCGTCATCTGGGCCATCCAACATGATTCCAGCCCGTTTACACTTCTGGCCCATGTATGGCCCATGACGTCTTTCGGCCCATATGAGGCCCTATGTAACTCTTGGCCTATTAACGGCCCGTGGTAAAACTGGCCCGTAATGAATAGTGTATCACTTTACACCCATTAACGACCTGTGGTGAAACTGGCTCGTAATGAACAGTGTGTCACTTTATACCCATTAACGGCCCGTTATTCCGTTGGGCCGTTTCCAGCCCATGTTATCTTTCGGCCTTCTCAGAGCCCATTTATTCTTGGGCTCATTTCCTCATTCGTTTACTTACGGTCCGTTACTGTCATTTTCTGCTTGTGGGCCAAATTCAGCCCGTGGTTACAGTTGGCCCGTTTGTGGCCCGTTAATATGTTGGGCCGTTTTCATAGCGTCATCAAATACGACCTATTAAAGATGGCCCGTTATGGTCGGCCCATGAACGGACGATTCCAACTCTAGCCCGTTTACGGCCATAATGCGGCCTGTTATTGGCCCATGTTTGGCCAATCGATCATACGGCCCGTATAAGGCCCATTGATGATACGGCCCGTAGAAGGCCCATTGTTTCTATGGCCCATAGAAGGCCCATTGTTTCTACGGCCCGTAGAAGGCCCATTGTTTCTACGGCCCGTAGAAGGCCCACTGTTTCTACGGCGCGTAGGAGGCCCAGTGTCACTACAGTAAATATTAGCCCATGGTTATTGTGGCCTAGTTTTAAAAAAATAGGTTATTGCAGCCACTAGCAAACCGCGGAAAAAGAATTGCACTGACTACAAGCAAACAAATAAACAAGATAACAAGGAAATAAATAAGCAAGCAACTTATGCTAGGCTATCACGGCTATTACACATATTACATCCACTGGGCATCAAAGTTCGCCACCAGTGCAAATATAGGGAACAAAGCAGCATATAAACGCCGCAGCAAAACAAGTCCAGAACTGAAACCACTTCAGAAGAGTTCAAGAAACAATATCCTGGGTACCCATAATGCTGGCAAGATGCTTAGCAAGCTTATTAACTTTCTCTTGTTTGGCGCTTAAATCCTCCAGCGCTTGATATTGCACAAGAAAGTACGCATCTGAATTCTGTAGGGACTTCCTCAGTCCTTCGGCTTCTTGCCGCAACACATCTGACTGATGCCTTTCAGCTTGTAGCTAAGACTAAAGAAGCCGAAGTGATTCAGGCAACAAGTTCAAAGAGCTTGTGCCAGCGGTACTGGCCAGTAACTCGAACACTACATCAACGCAGGACTGTGGGGTTTTCTCACTGTCTACAAGATCGTTTTTATCACCTTTCTTGGAGACCAACAGGGTTGTCTCACTATCTTGAACCTTATCAGCATTACTTTCTCTACCATTGCATAGTGGGGTGCTCTTCTCCAATATTCTGTTTTCATACTACAAGAGAAACAAGCAGACACATCACAGGTTTAGCTTGTAGTATACGAAACTCATTTTGGTAAACCGGTTCAGTAGTAAGGTGGACAGGATAACAGCATGAAACAAACATATATCTATGTACTATGGTCACTATATTGTCCATATCATTCTAGTTTATGTTCCCTAATCAAGATAGAGACATAGTTCAACTCATATGTTTTTAAGACATAGCAGCATAGACAGAATATAAGTGTGAGAAACTACACAGCATTGGCAGCACTTGTAATGTGCATCACATGAGAACATAACTGTTTATACAACTTAAACTGAAATCAACATAGAGCAAGAAGTTAGAACAACAATCCAGTTAAAGAAATAGGTTTAAAACATACCTGTTGCGCCATTGGAGTTTCAATTGGATCTTCAAATTCGAAAGTAGTTGGTATGAGTAAATACAGTGATGCAACAGCAAAGGAGTATGGACCATAGCTACGGCATCTGACCTGAGAACAGTTTCTCTTCTGCTTTAAACGTGGAATTTGGGTTAGCTGTGGTGGTCTTCGTGCTTTGGGCACTGCAGTAGCTTTACAAACTGCTCGTGTGGGGGTACACTGTGGTGGACATGGTGCTTTGTCAACTATAAGCGGGTTACTATCCGCTGGGGTTGCGGTTAGATGGGTTGTAGCTGGTTCTCTGCCCAATGGTGTAAGTGTGCAATCTGGAAGAGTCTCGATTATGTGTGGTGGGGCTAGTTTGTGGGCCAGTACAACCATGGTTCTATCTGCATCGACGGGTAGAACTGTCTTTTGTGAAGAACGGGTTTTTGCTCCCTTAGATACTGCCATCATCCCCTCCAGTTCAAATGGCTGATAAACAAGAAAAGAAATTGAACGTACAGACATTGTATGATAGACAGATGTGGTAATTCACATATATGTTGTCTAACCAAACAGGACAGCATGACACAATTTCACATATATGATGCCTAACTAAACAGGATAGCATGACACAGTTTCAGATATATGATGGATAACTTAACATGATATAATGGCATAATTCAACATATGATGAGTACCTAAACAGGATGACATGACAAAACTATATGATGTCTTTCTAAAATAGGTTGGGATGAAATAATTCACATACATGTTGTCTAAGTATACAGGATGGCATGATATAATTGACATAATTGATTCATATACTAAGCAGCTGGCACTCGCATGTATGATCTCTAAACTAAGCAGATAGAATTCAATATTGTGCATATGATGTCTAAACTAAGCAATGCAAGACACCATATGCATCATATGAGAAATATAAACATTGCAACTTAGAGCATACACCTCAGGTGGGATATAGGACTGGTCATCTGTCTCTGAATCCTCCTCTGAGGAGCTCCCTGTAACCATCGAGATATATGCTTCAACAGGTACCATTGCCTGCTTTGAAGACCTTGTTTTCACTCCAGATTTTTCCATAACCGGCTCAAATGGCTGATACACATGAATAGTAGTTCAATATACACAGATTGTCGACAAATGGAATACGTAATGAAAAAAAGATGGCATGACATAATTCACATATATGATGCCTGGCTCCATGGCGGTGCATAATTCACATATATGATAACTGGCTGAAAAACATGGCATTGCATAATTCACATATCTGATATAGAAAGCAAACATGAGGCATTCACACAAAGCATGTCTAATCTAAGCAGATGGCATGGCAATGCAAGACACCATATGCATGATATGAGCAATATAACCCAGCCAAGTTAGAGCATGCACCTGGGGGGGGGGGGAATACGACTGGTCATCTCTCTCTGAATCCTCCTCTGAGGAGCTATCTGTAACCAACAAGAAATCTGCATTGACAGGTAGCACTGACTGCTCAGAAGACCTTGTTTTCACTCCAGATTTTCCCATGACCGACTCAAATGGCTGATGCGCAGGAAGAGTTGATGAATGTATAAACATTGTTGACAAATGGAATACATTATGGAAAAAAAATATGGCACAATACAATTCACATATATGATGACTGGCTAAACAGGATGGCATTGCATGATTCACGTATATGATGCCTGGCTAAAGAAGATGGCATTGCATAATTCCCATATACTCCCTCCGTTCCTAAATATTTGTCTTTTTAGATATTTCAAATGGACTACCACATACGGATGTATATAGACATATTTTAGAGTGTAGATTCACTCATTTTGTTCCGTATGTAGTCACTTGTTGAAATCTCTAAAAAGACAAATATTTAGGAATGGTGGGAGTATGATATAGAAACCAAACAGGTGGCATTCACACAAAGCAAATCTAAACTAAGCTGATGACATATAAGATGTATAATGTAGGCAATGCAAGGCGCCATATGCATGATATGACCAACATCAGCATGCCAGGTTAGAGCAAACACCTCAGGTGGTAAACAGGTGTGGTCAGCTCCTTCTGAATCTCCATCTGAACAGTTATCTTCCTCTGGAATACAATCTGGAAATGCAGGAGGGGGGCACTTCGCCCACCATGGAGCGGCGTCTGCATGACATTATATTCGCACGCAACGGTCTTCTTTTTTTCTCTACATGTTCAGTACGATTGTGTACAATATCTGACATGCATAATAAAAAAATAGTTAGATTTTGTAAGGCCTAAGGGGTGCATGCAAAAATCAACACTGATGGTAGCAAACGAGTGGATGGATCCAAAACTAATGATAGCAGGTAGATTATAGCTTCAGTTTAAAAAGATAGACAATGGATCATCTATTGTTTGTTGCCCACCCAACATGAACCACATAGAAGACCCCAGATGAACCAGATAGTAGACAGATACTATTCATTGCTGGCTTGACCCATGGGCAATTCAAAACTCAAGATTGAATGATAAAGTAGCAGGTAATAATAACCAATGGATAACGTAAGCAAACACGAAAGACTGCGACCTCTCTTCCGGAACTGTGTAGTCCTCAGGTTCATCTGCTCAGTCGATGATGGTAATGCAGTTGGCGTGGCTGCCGGCAACGGGGAAGATGATCTGAGGCGGCGAAAGGAAGTCTGCAGGGGGGATCTCTGCTGCAGTGAACGGTTCTGTCGATGGTGCACCTCAGGTGGGGTGGATGACGGCACGGCAGGAGCAGGACATAACACACAGAGTTTTCTTTGAAGCCTATCTGAAAATGAAGTAAATCTGTAAGGGCTCCTTATAATTGGAGGATTCTATAAACGCAGGGACAGGAAAAACACAGGAATAGGATAGGAATGCACGTGCAAAACAGAGCATTTGGAAACATAGGATTTCAGTCAACCTGGGTGTTTGGCTCACATGAATTGGAAGAACAGAGGAATGGAGAAACAAAGTGATGCGACGAGTGTACAACCTCTTTGGCATAGCCTTGTGGACTTCAGCATCATTGGGTTGGATGTGGAGGATGGTGATGATGCTGGTGTGACTGTCGGAGGCGGGGAAGAAGATCCAAGGCCTTTGGAAACGGCACCGAGGGTACTGCTCCGCTATGATGGACGGTTCCGTCGTTGGAGAAGCTCCGCTAAGGTGTACAGCGACAAGGCTGAAGCATGACAAGACAGACAACGTTAATCTGAAGTGGGACCCTAATATCATCTGCAATAGATGATGTAAAATACATCACCAAAAAGTGCTACTCCCTCCGTTCCTAAATATTTGTCTTTATAGATATTTCAACAAGTGACTACATACGAAGCAAAGTGAGTGAATCTACACTCTAAAATGTGTCTACATGAATCCGTATGTTGTAGTCCATTTGAAATGTTAGAAAGACAAATATTTCGGAACGGAGGGAGTAGATGTAAAACGCATCAGCCGCACCACGGCCGCTCCGGCAGATGCTGTAAGTACTGTTCACTCTGAACTTAACTGAAGAAAATGAACTTCACAGTCAAAACTGAATTTTACTGTCGAAACTGATTGAACTAGTAACAGAGCATTGCAATAGATGTTTAGGGCGTTCGAGCACTAGTAGCAGAGAAGCAGTGATCTAAATCAGCAGACGCTCGAGCAGGGAACGCACTAGCAGAGAGCAAGTCGTGTAGTAGCACCGCGAGCGAGTGCTAAAGCAGCAACTCCTGTAGCTGCCGGAGGTCGTGCAGCAGCAGCAGCAGCAGCGCAAGCGAGAGCAAGAGCAGAGCAGCAGCACGAACGAAAGCAGGAGCAATGCAGCAGCACGACCGACAACAAGAACAGAGCCGCGGCGCGAGCAAGAGCCGGAGCAGCTGCAGCTAGTGCCGTTGTGGAAGTCGCCACCGAGGAAGCAACGACATGGGGGAGAGACGCGTGGATGATGTGGCCGGCGACGGCGCTGTCAATGGAGACACGCCATGTCTGCTCGGTATCGAGCACCGGTAGCCCCGTGAGATCGAATAAAAGATAAAATGCAGCGGTGAGTGCAGAACCTCCTTGGTGGCGCCGAGTTGGCCTCGGCTTCATCGGAGGAATTAGTGAGGGTGCTGCGCTTCCGGTGGGGCAGGTCAAGACGGCGCTGTGGGGATTGAGGTGGCGCGATAGACGAGGCGAATGTCGGGGCAGCTCCTTGGAGGTGGAGGACGGGGCGGCTGATCCGGCGGGACGACGAGATCGACAACGGATCCTCATCCGGTGTGGTGGATGAGGGACGGCGAGCTGTTGCGGTGGACGATGTAGTCGACGAAGAGTCTCCGGCTGGGCGGCGGTCGGGAGGCCGATGGAGGAGCGTGGGGTTTCGCGGGTTTTGGCGGCCTCGGTGTACGAATGGGGGGGGCGAAGGGGGAGGGTGAGCCAAGCTTAGGGACGCGCTTGTCCGAAATGTAGGGTAAGTTACCAGCGTACCCCCACCGGTTTTGACACCGCGACGTGGAGCTTCATTTTTCGTCTGAGGGGTAGAAGTGGGATTTCGCGTGTCTGGGCTGCGGGAGCGATTTCGGATGAGGAGGGAGTTCTCGCGCACATCCAAATTTCGGGATAACAAGGCGCGGCGCGGGTTGAAGAAGCGGGAGTTTCAAGGCAGGTGAGACAAAAGATACTCGAGCTTGAAAATTTCGGGATAACAAGGTGCGGATTCCTTGTTCGGCAGAACAAACTTAACGTGTAAAAAAAAATTCATACAAGACACAAGAGAGTCATGTCCCCTTTTACTATATTGCTATAGATGCCATTGAAAAAACTACAAGAAAAATGTAAAAAAAATCGGGAGAACAAGATTACCCTGCACAGTACCAAATCGATTCGCACTTCCCTCAACAACAACAAAAAACAAATCAATTCTCACCAAAGAAAGAGTAATGTCCCTTTTTATATGATTACAGATGCCATGATCTCGAATTTCAATTTTTGAATCCACGTTCTGTTGAATTCGAATATATCGTTAGGTGACCTTGCGGTTTATAATTGATGTAGTCGTACATTTTGATCTTCCCTCATATATGAACATTTTACTCCACCATGTGAACATATATATTGTTGTCTACCATATGGACTAAATTTGAATCAATTTTCCTTATTTGAATATGATTGTTGTCAAGTTATACAATAATTTAAATAGTATCTTGAAAACAAAAAACATACATATAGCAGTAATCATATTTCACTATGAACTACATGTACCATACGCTCTCCAATTCAAATATTTATATCTATTTTATGTTGAATTCAAATCATAGTACATTATTGGTCTAGGTAGCGAGATGTTTGGGATAATCTAAACCCTGTTTTCATACGTATAATTTTGGTTGAATTGGGACAAGTTTTGGTATAAGCCTCTTGCAAAAACCGGAGATTCTCTCAACAAGGCTCGTGGTTCCGAGAGGGAACGTGTCACCTTTGTGTGCGAAACGATATACGCTGCCTCCCCCTGATTTTATTTACAGAGGCAACATAGAACTATATGAGTGGCCTGTTAAATTATGGAATTATTTCGGGTTCATTTGGCCTTTTTATACATTAATTGTGTTTCTGGACTTTTAATGTGCATAATCTAAATATGAATTGCATGCACATGCTCCGGTGCACCAAAGTGGGTTGAAAAATCACATGTGTGTCCTTGGTTGAATTTCTAGGTCCCATGGAAGAAATGAGAATGAAATTCAAACATCTAGGCGTCATGACTCGGCCGAGAACATCGAGAAACTTTGATTTTAAATTCATGTAAATCCAAAACTCGCTTGGGAATCATGAAACTTGGCATGGTGTCATGTCATGGCACTAACATGTTGTGGTAAAAAATTGGGCCGATTTGGAACCTCGTGGTTCTAAGAGGGAACGTGCCACCTTTGAGTGTGAAACGATATACGCTGCCCCCCTCCCTTGAGTTTCTTAACAAAGGCAACATAGAACTACATTAGTGCCCTGTTAAATTTTGGAATTATTCCGGGTTCGTTTGTCATTTTTTATACATTAATTGAGTTTCTGGTCATTTAATGTGCATAAGTCAAATTTGAACTACAAGCACATGCTCTCGTGCACCAAAGTTGGTTGAAAAATCACATTTGTGTCCTCGGGTGAATTTCTAGGTCCTATGCAAGAAATGAGAATAAAATTAAAACATCTGGGCATCGTGGCTCGGCCGAGAACATTGAGAAACTTGGTTTTAAAATTCTTGTAAATCCAAAACACGTCTGAAAATTATGAAACTTGGCATGGATGTCATGTTATGGTACTACCATGTTGTGGTAAAAAAATTGGCCGAATATGAACAGATTTTGGTATAAGCTTCTTGCAAACCGAAGCTTCTCTCAAGAAGGCTCGTGGTTCTGAGAGGGAACGTGCCACCTTTGAGTGCGAAACGATATATGTTGTCCCCCTTGAGTTTATTTACAAAGGCAACAGAGAACTACATGAGTGCCCTGTTAAATTTTGGAATTACTCCGGCTTCGTTTGGCCTTATTTACACATTAATTGAGTTTTTGGTCATTTAATGTGCATAATACAAATTTGAACTACAAGCACATGCTCCCGTGCACCAAAGTTGGTTGAAAAATCACATTTGTGTCCTCGGGTGAATTTATACTCCCTCCTTCCATCTATATAGGTCCTAATGCGTTTTTCGAGGCTAACTTTGACCAAACGTTAGAGCAATAATATATGACATGCAACTTACACAAAGCATACCTTCAAATTTGTATGTCAAAGGAGCTTCCAATAATATAATTTTCATAGTATACATCTCATGTGCTATTAATCTTGTCAATAGTCAAAGGCTGTCTTGAAAAACACATTAGGCCCTATATAGATGGAAGGAGGGAGTAGGTCCCATGCAAAAAATGAGAATAAAATTCAAACATCTGGGCATCGTGGCTTGGTCGAGAACATTGAGAAACTTGGTTTTAAAATCATGAAACTTGGCATGGTGTCATGTCATGGTAGTACCATGCCGTGGTAAAAAAAATTGGCCGAATAGGAACAATTTTTGGTATAAGCTTCTTGCAAATCGGAGCTTCTCTCAAGAAGGCTCGTGGTTCTGGGAGGGAACGTGTCACCTTTGTGTGCATAATTCAAATTTGAAATACAAGCACATGTTCCAGTGCACCAAAGTTGGTTGAAAAATCACATGTGTGTCCTCGGGTAAATTTCTAGGTTCCATGCAAGAAATGGGAATGAAATTCAAAATTCTGGGCGTCGTGGCTGGGTTGGAAACATTGAGAAACTTAGTTTTTTAATTCCTGTAAATCCAAAACACGCATGAAAATAATGAAACTTGGCTTGGTGCCATGACATGGCACCAACATGCTGTGGTAAATTTGCAGTACGATTTGCGAAGGCGCACACATTAACAATCAACAAAGTCATTTTGGAACAAGTGTTGTCACGTTACAATCGGAAACACAAGTCTTATTGAAACCGTGGGCGTTCTTCTTACTAGTACCATTTACGTGCCGCCACGCGTCCACATTTTTTATAAGCTAGGAGGCGCCGTGCAGGGTAGCTATTTGAGTACGAAAGGCGTGCGATCTGACCAATGCGCGTGCTTATCGGGAGGAGAGCCCTTTGACCTCCATCTGCCGTCCACCTCTCTCCCAAGGTCTCCATTAATGGCGCCCGAGCCTCTGTTTAATGGCGTGGCTATGTCTCACTCGACTGAGATTTAAGAGAGAAAAAATAAAATCTGAAAGCACGGATCTTGATGTAAGATCCGACGGACCTATATAGCATCTACTGCGACTTATAGCAAGACTGATGAATATATAAGGACGATTAATTTTTTTTTGATCAAAGAAGGGCTTGCCCCTTCCGATTTTCATTACTGAAAACTACCACAATTCACTTGAAGTTCAGCACAACTCCAGCCTAACACGAAGGACTGAAAGCTACCAGATTGAAATCGCAACATCCCAAGAGGCCAACATAGGCCAAACATCCACGCTAGAACGCAACATTTCACAACCGAAGACACAATCCACATCCTAAACCAATTATTACATCAAAAGAAACCAAGAAACTGAAGGAAGCCCAACAGCAACTAGAAGAACAGCAACGCCAGGGTCGCCACAGCAAGAGTTTTCTTCATTCCAGCCTCTCAACATTGATCTTCCACAGAAAGATAAGGACAATTAATTGTCTTACATAATTAGAAAGATAATTTAAAAAGCCACATGCGGCTACGCCCAAAATACACAAGGGCAAAAGAAGAAGGAAGACAAGGATCTGGCTCGCTGATCTCTACTTTCTTGATGCGTTGCTACAGGCCGCGGGAACTAGTCTCCGCTGTGAGCGGCGATGAGCTCTTTCGTGTCCTCAAGACGCTGCTTGAGAACATCCACGGATTCCTCCACCAGCCTTTGGCGCTCGTTGCGGAGCATGTCATTCTCGTCCATAAGTTTCTTGACGATGATGCCGGTCCTCTTCAACAAGGCACTGGTCTCCTCTTGCTGGTCTGCACTTCGGACGATCTTCTCCCTGTAGGTCGCGCTCAGCCCGGAGCCTCTCATTGCCCTCCCTTAGTTGCCGGATGACGCCGGTAGCCTATTCAAACGAGGCTTTCATGTCGTCCTGCAACCTCGCCCAGCCGGAGATCTGATCCATCTAGCTATGGACGATCGCATGCATGCGCCTGTAACAGTCGTCGCCTGCCCGCGAGAAATTTTCCCAGGCCGCCGCGGCGCGGCGGGACATCTCTGCTGCTTCCGCGGCGCGGCCGGACCAGTCTGCTGGATCGACGGCGCGGTGGGACCTCCGTGCTGCTTCAGCGGCACCGCGAGACCTCTGTGCTGCTACTTCCGCGCGGCGGTACATGTCGGCTGCTCTCGCAGCGAGGCGGGACATCTCTCGTGCTTCCGCTTCCATGCTCGCCTCTCCCTGGTGGCAATCTCTCGACCCAGAACTCACGCTGGCCATGACAGATGCAAGGGAAGGATGCTGAATGACTTGTTTGTTTTTGTGGATGAGGAGTTGAGGAGGAATGTGCAGTCATCTTGGCATACTAGTATTTATAACCGAGTACTAATACCCTCCTAAGTGGGAAACTTTTTAGGTTGTGATCGGTGTGAACAGGTTTGCAATTCAATATAGCGTGGTACTAATACGCTCCTAAGTGGGAAACCATTTAGGTTGTGATCGGTGTGAACAGGTTTGCAATTTAATATAGCATGGAGTAATTTGGAATGTGACGAGACGCAAGCTCAAAATTTATTGACGGTTCTAGTTTCGAAGTGCAGCACTATTCCTGGATGGAGTACTTCTTTTTCTAGTCCCTCCTTTCCGGTTTTATAGGGCTTATCTCAAAATTTTAGTTTTTCCATTTTATAAGGCTCAATTTGGTTGTTCCCCAACACATGTTCAGATTCCAAGGTGCATTAAATCATTGCATGCAAGTATTAAGAGAAAATTGACCAATGCATGTACTTTATGCATGCATGCATTGCAACTAATGCATTGATAAACATAATTTTTTGAGAAAAACAAGAGCATTAATTAGGTGCTTTTGCAAACTACAAAAAATATTCCACCACTCACCATCTTGGTTGGTGAGATTTTTGAATTAAGCCCTATAAAACAGAAAGGAGGGAGTACTACTGTGTACGTGCAATAACTGGCACCGTCGTATACATATCTTACGGTTAATGGGGCGTTCGACAGGAATAGCCGCGTGGCGAGCTCTAGGCTAGTATTTTTTCAGACGCATTAAACCTATCTCTCGGGACTTCTCGCACGCACCATCGTGCCACCCACAAAAACTTGTACTCTGAGTTTAGTAGTACGCTATACAGGAAGAGAAGAGGTGCACGCACGCACTCATCCTCTCACACACGCGTCTGTTTTTTCTCGAAAAGGAGGATGATGACCCTCGGCCTCTGCATCAGGGAGTCACACACGCATCTGTAGCTACGAATTGTAGTGTTCTCAACCATCCGATTGGCTCTATCATGGATGTACCGATATACTAAAACATGTCTAGATACATCTATATTTTGACAAATGGAAGGCATGTATTGTGGAACGGAGGGAGTGCTTGTCATCAAAATGGATAAAAAGGGACGTATCTAGAACTAAAATACGTCTACATACATCTCCTTTTATCCATTTTGATGACAAGTAGTACTTCTTACCCAAAAGAACTTTATATCCAACAGACACAAAATATCCGTTCGACTGTTGGAAATTACTGATCTGATGTCGAAGTAATTGCTGCATCGCCACCAAAACCCACCATTTCTTAAGCTAAAGTAGACCAAGGTAATCCCTATATTAGCATCTTACTAAGACAAACAGAAGGCACTGTAGAAACATTTAGGACGTGAGCTTGTCAATCTGAATGTGGAGGGACACAAGCTTAGCCCCGGCCAGCAGCTTGGGCGGAACTGTCAAGGAGGTCAGCTCCTGCACGTCGACGTCGCCGGGATCCTTGCTGCTTGTCACCTCCATTTCCACCTTGACGGCGTCGGTCGTGCCTTTGGGCTCCCCGGGCGGGCCGTTCGCCCACAGCTTGCCACGTAGTGCGGCAGTGGGGACGCCCCCGCTCTGGTGCAGACGACCGACACGGCGTAGGCGCGCCGATGTCGAGCATGCCGTCGACCAAGAAAAACGCGCGGCGGTCCTCCTCTGTGAACAGCAAGAGCCGTGGCTCCGACAGTGGCACTTGCAGCTGGAGCACCTTGCCGTACTGGATCCTGTGCATGGGCATGGTATGCGCGGTGCTGATGTGGTGGTAGAGCGCCGACGGCGGACCTTCGTAGCCGCAGACGGGCACGGGGCATTTGCAGGGCGCGAGCGGACACACGCTCTTGTGATCGGCGAGCTTGTGGTAAGTGATGTAGAGCCCACAGCCTTCGTGCGGGCACTCCACCCTCACCGACGAAAGGACGGAGTCCACCGCCGTGTTCCACACGTCGAAGCCACCGCCGCGCTCGCACTTCTGGCACTGCCGCTAGTTCCCGGGGCCCTCGACGCGGCAGTCCGCGCAGGCCAGGTGCCCTCCCTTGCACTGCAGAAATCAATCGAACAGCACATCAATCAAGAAACCTGCACCTTGCTCAATCAGCAGAACGGACGAGGTGTATTCGAACCTCATACACTGGAGGCGTCAAGGGGCGGAGGCACAAGGGGCAGTGGAGCACGGTGAGGTCCATCGAGACCTTAGAGAGCTCCATCGTCGGGTCCTGTTCGGTCTGCATGATCTCGCCCTCCTCGTGCACAACCATCTCTCGACTTGGGCCGGGGTATTACAAAGCTTTACCGTCACATATTTTATACTACTTCAAGGTGCATTAAATCAACACATGCAAGTATCAAAAGGAGAGTCACGGCATGCATGCATGCGTTGTAATTAATGCATCGGTAAACGCAAATTATTGAAATATATCAAGTGCAGTGCTTTGATGTGTCGCGTCAACTCGTACATCAACGAGAAGTTTGATTATCCTCTCCCTCGCGGACATAACTGCACCTGCCTTTGGCTGTATGAAAGGTTGGCCACACACCTGTCGGGCCCACTTGTCATACACGCAAAGGCAGGAGCGTCCCTCCCTCGCCCATGAGCGTGGTGGCTGGCAAGACTAGGAGAAGCTTTCGCTACACGCTCTCCCTCCCGCACGCGGTGGACATGCAGCAGTTCAATCGGTGTCAGATGGCCAGAAGCGTACTGTAGTACTCCTCCAGTGCAGTAGTACTCCGTCATTGTTTGACTTCCCGAAGAGGCGAAGAGCCAAGCGCAGCCCGGACGCTCGTGTGGCAGTTTCATGTGTAGAGTAGTCTAGGATAGCGTGTACCGTGCATGTAAGCTTAAAATCGTTGGGGTCGGCTCCATGCTATGTGGCCGTCTCGAAGTTTTTTTAAAAAAATAAAATAGTCTTTTGGCCCTACCTGACACCCTGGTGATTGTAGTTTGCACGCTCATCTGGTCAAGACAGGAATATATATTTTAATTTGTTTTTTTTCGAAAAGGGGGGACTCCCCGGCCTCTGCATCAGAACGATGCATACGGCCACATATATTTTAATTTGTGGTGGGTAAATGTTAGAGGTTGCAGCAAATATATTGTACACTGTGGGTCTTTTAGCCAAGTTTAGAGGCAAGCATGTGGGGCCAGTGCTATGATGTGTCGCGTCAACTCGTACAACGAGGAGAAGCTTGATTTTACTACACGCCTTCTCCCTCACCCATGCGCGCGGTTGCTCGCAAACGAGGACAGGCTTTTTCTTAGTAGTACTTCTACAACAAGCTATCCGTCTCGCTCGCGGTGGACGGACATGCAGCAGTGGATTCGACACTGTAGAAGCAGCAGTAGTAACATCATTGTTCGTCTTCTCGAAGAGGCGAAGAGCCAACCGCAAACCGAACGTTGCAGTTGCGAACATTGGAGCACGCATATAGCGAGGCTCTTGCATGAGACAAAATTGCTATGTGAGCCCACTATTGTACTAGTACGTACAACTACTTGCTAGTATAGCCCTGTAAACCAGAAAGGAGTATTTTCCCTTCTAGAGATTTCAACAAGTGACTAGACTACACCGAGACGGAGTACATATGGAGTAAAATGAGTGAATCTGCACCGTAAATAAATACGCACCGTTTTCCTCTCCGAGGTGCAAAATATTGAGTATACTGACTAGTCTCTTTTTGACACCCATTTACGTTTTTTTACACAGTACAGACGCAAGCGCTCATATACACGCGCATACACTCACCCCTATGAATGCACACACGCACGACACTATCATCTTGAAATTTATGAAGTCACCATAGGAACCTCGGCGTCGACGGATCCATAGGTGCTTGAATGCCAAGGAGGGAGAGGGTAGCGGTTCCTGAGACGTTGAACGGTCAATGATGCATCCTCAATTACATGCAGAGGGAATTAATTGGAGAAGCAGAATAGAGCCAGCGCGATGTGAAGGCAACAGAGTTTGGACTCTCATATAATAAAGGCGCCCCACCACTCCAATCCATCTACTCCCAAGTCTCTGCGCAACACTGCTCACTCCAATCCAAGACCAAGTGACCAGAATCCACAAGCACCTATGGAGGCGATGGACGCGAGTGGCAGTCGGCTGTGCCAAATCATCCAAGGCGCCGGCCTGCGGCCCCGCACCGCGTAGCGTTTCCAGACGATGCTGGCGACCACACGCATCGTAGCCCTCGCCGACGCCGGCTTCGCCTCTCGCATGGACGACATGATGGTCAACTCCATCCGCAAGTTCACCGCCGTCAAGAAGCGCGTGGACGACCTTGTCGTACTGCTCCAGCCCGCGCGACCAGGCTCCTCATTCCCTGCCACCCTCATCGGCCTCCATGGTGATGAACTCTTTCAAGCCCTGGTGGCCCTGCAGGTGCCGGAGGTCGCGATAAAGAATGTGCACCTCGAGGCCGCGCTCGCCGCGCAGCGCCTCGCCATGTATTAAACCGTCGACCTGCACATCAACGTCTACGAGGAAATCATCTACATAGGCCACTACAAGGCAAGCGAGGACAGAAAGACGTTGGCCTTCTTCCAGCGGCTGGAATCTTTGGACACCATTGTTCAGAAGCACGTCGACCTGGCCACGAAAGCCGCTGCTACTTAGGCGCCGTTCGGTGGGCCGGCGCCCTGAGTCGAGGAGGTGGACGTCGTCGATGGATGCATCTCTTCTTGCCTCCTGTAACCAGCACTGCATCGCCTCGTGGCCTTAATGTTTTATTAGTATAGTACTCCCTCCGTTCCCAAATATAAGTCTTTCTGAAGATTCCAGCAAGTGACTACTACATACGGAGCAAAATGAGTGAATCTACACTCTAAACTATGTCTACATACATGTGTATGTTGTATTCCATTTGAAATAGTATCTAAAAAGGCTTATATTTATGAACGGAGGGAGTATATGGCATTTTTATTCCAGTCGTAACGTTTTCATTATGAGGTGGGGCCGCAGTTGAGCAAACCCACCCCACCCACCGGGCGTCGGCCGAGTTTAGAATTACTAGAAGAGAGAAACGAGGGAGGAGAGCTAGCTGTAGCACGGACGCTGTTGTCAGATGGGACTCGTGTTTATAGAATAGGAGTACTGAGCACTCGTGCCTCTTTTTTTTGAGTGAAAAATTAGTTGTATGTCTAGTACCATTAGTTGGGTGCGTGCGACCTATAGCTGTCATCACTTTAGGTCTCCTTTTCGAACCGCGGCTACGCTTCATAGTACATATTATTTCACGCATTTATCCTCCTATATGTACTCCTAGGCTATTTCCACGTGCTCCCATTTGCCGACATGTGGGACATAGAGCATCTGGGTCGTAGTGCATGCACGACTCGGAGCATATGCCGGGGTACTTTACATTTCAGACCTCACGAATTACATGCAAACCCCCCGCAGAAGAATAAATAAATGAATGAATTACTACCTGAAACCGGATTATTTCATGGAAATCGGAGCACGTTCATTAAATTTTGGACATAACACGTTTATAAAAAATGACCGGACCGAAACCAGTCTAAGGGCCTCTTTGATTTTTCCCGCAAAAAAGGGCCTCTTTGATTCGCAGGATACTGAAAACACATGAATGGGGAAAGTATGATGGCGATGAACCGAGACGAGGAGAACTCTAACTCATTTAGAGGTTAGAGTTAGATTCTAACCCTGAAGTAACTCTAAACCAAAGAGGTGTATGGATGGCAGGGTTAGATTGACAATAAATGCTCTATCTCAATCATTTGACTACTTTGGACCCTATTTCCTGCCGGATTTGGAGGGTGCTTGTATACGTTTTAGTTCCATGACTAAAAGTAGTGGGACTAAAACTTGCTAGCCTCACCCATGCTTGGATCCAAATACTAAAGAGACTAAAATCAAGTTAATGAGCATTTATTATCCTCCAAACCCTCCAATCCAGAACTCGCATGTGTTAAAGGAGAGGAGTTAAATGAGGAGAGAGAGGACTAATCCACATTTTAGTAGGGGTACCCCTGACTAAATTTTTTTAGTCTCAAGACTAGTTTTAGCCCCTCTTTAGTCAGGGGTGCTTGGAACTTTAGCCTCTTAAAGAGACTATTTTTAACGAGACTAAAATAAGTCCCTTGGATCCAAGCACCCTCTTGGTGTGGCCGACTCTTATGTGGCCTCCTCCCGCTCACAATTGACATAAACGAACCATCTATACAAATCAAGCATGCAAAACATGATAATTTTTACTTTGTCCATACAAATGAGATATCCCACATAAACATACAAGTCGTCAATCAAGCTTCACAAAATGAAAAAACACTTCATGAAACAAAGAATGAGCTAACTCATCACGGAAGTCATTCACGATAGGGAGGGAGCCCGGAGCCCCTCACGCACCGAGGGAGGAGCTCGCCATCGTCGCTCTGGAGGAAGGCTCTGTAGAGCCCAAGCCCCGGGAACCCCTCCGACGCCGGCCCTTGCGAGTTGAGGTCGACACCGGCATGGGTAGCAGGGCCGCTTGCCGCCGACTGGGAACTTAATCTTTGGGCCTCTAGAAATAATGCAAGCCTGTAACTAAAATACCTAGAAAGGTGAACTAAATCTTTGGGCCTCTAGAAATAATGCAAGCCTGAAACTGAAATACCTAGAAAGGTGAACTGAATCTTTGGGCCTCTAGAAATAATGCAAGCCTGAAAGTGAAATACCTAGAAAGGTGAACTGGATCTTTGGGCCTCTAGAAATAATGCAAGCCTGCAACTGAAATACCTAGAAAGGTGAACTGAATCTTTGGGCCTCTAGAAATAATGCAAGCCTGAAATTGAAATACCTAGAAAGGTGAACTGAATCTTTGGGCCTCTAGAAATAATGCAAGCCTGAAATTGAAATACCTAGAAAGGTGGCCTGAATATTTGGGCCTCTAGAAAGATTTATTACCTCCTCAAGCAGCATCAAACAATTCCATGCGTGCACCACAAATCTATACCAAGTTTGATCAGGATCTACTTTTCCAAATCAGAATTAGCGCTAGAGCAAGCAAGATCAATGATATGGCCATGAGACAGAGAAGGAACGAACAAACTCACCCCTCTCGCGACCTCCCTGGTAGATGCGCCACCGCCGCGCACGACAGAGGGAGAAAAACGACTGGTAAAGGGGGAGCGGGGCGACCTTCGAAGGCCGGAGGGAGAGGGTGGCCGGAGTAGGGCGGCGGAGGCCGGAAGGAGAGGGCGGCCGGAGGAGAGAGAGGGCGAGCGGCCCTATGGGGAACAGAGAGGAGTCGTGCGAGAGGGGGGAGCGATCTGGTGCGGGCAGGGGAGATTTTTTTAGTTCTCTTTTAGTGGGCCCGAGGATAACTAACCCAATTAGAACCTCTCCACTGGGCTAGTTTTTTTAGCTGAGTTAGAGCAAACTAGCTCAAACTAGCCCCTCCTGTTTTGATAATTTGAGGCTATTTCAACCCAAACTAGCTCTAACTTAGGGATCCAAACAAAGAGGAGTGTTACTGTACATGCTACAATGTGGACCGTAGCACATTGTTTTTATGGCCATATCACCACATTATTTTCTACTGCTGGTTCACTGGGCTACCGTGGTTCGCACTGCTGGTTCACTGGGCTGCCGTGGTTCACACTCCTCCGACCTGAGTAGTACTGTAGTATAGTACTAGTATATACCGCATCATTCTTTGCTCCTTCTTACTACTCCGACATGTGGGAGAGCCAGCATCCGGGTCGACGTGTCATGCACCAGATTAGAGCGCGGAACGGAAGGGGGGCATCACCCCGGTCGGAGCGCCAGTAATTCATGACTATAGTGAGTGGTCATATCACAAGTCTTTCCAGCAGTAACGCGCCGTCAAATCGCACAGCCCCACTCGCTCACCCTCCTCGCCTCTTTGTCAAACCGCCTACCCGAAAACTGCCGCGCGTACTGCCCGGGAAAAGCCCCGCCCTCAACTTTTAACTACGCAAAAATAGTTCGAGCTTGTTCGTTCTATATAAATACAGTACTTACTGTATGTTTATTCACCCGTGGGGTTGTTCAATGAATGGAGGGGCGGGGAGCACAAGTGAACAATACTGTAGTACTACTAGTAGTAAGTAGGAGTCGTACAGTAGTCACCTTAAATAGAGAGTTTGTTTTCTTTAATGCCACGTACACAAATTGAAATGCTTGTTGTGGAGAGAAAAAAGATAATCACTCCACTATATATGGACGCAGGGGCCTGAGCGCTTGCTTTACTAGGGTTGCTCTCTTCATTCTCTCATCCTCTCCAGATATAAACAAGACAGCGGTAGTGAAATTTTCTCTCTGCTCACCGCTGGTCACAGATCCGGCCAGATCCCTTCGGCCGGTGTGTGTAGAGGACTAAAAGGTGCATCGTTCACGCGGTCATCGCCGCCGAGGGAGGAAACCCACAGCTGCCGGAGGGGCCCGATCCTCTGCCTGTGCCGTTCTCTCCGACACAGCACCGGCTCGGAAGGTCCTCCGACCCTTCTTCCTCCCTGCCGTATTGTCCGCAGATCCGACCTGCCGCCGCCGACATACCGGCGACCCTCAGGTATAAGTTCTTCGAAAGCGGCCTTGCTCTACTGCCCCAGCTCCCCACGTGTCTGCATGTGCATCTTTTTCTACTCCCATCAGCTCTTCCAAAGCCACCTAAATTTTTAGTATTATTAGAGGTAAAGCTACTTCATGCATTCGAATCTAGGGCTTTGTTCAAACAACGAAGAAAGGGGGGAAGTTGTAGCATGAATCTAGGACTTGATTCAAAGAGGAAATAATATGGTGAAAGTAGTAGAGATCGGATACCCAACCGGTCTCTTGGTTGAAAAGGGAAATAATGGGAAAATGCAGTACAAACTGGATAAGGAACAGATCTATTATTGGTTGAAAAAAGGATAGAAAGTGGCGGCTGGTGGACAAGTCAACAGAGTATGTCCAGGATTAGATTTGCTGCCATCACATAGTAAAAGGTCTCCAGGATTAGATTTGCTGCCCTCACATAGTAAAAGGTCTCAGGATTAGATTTGCTGCCCTCACATAGTAAAAGGTCTCAGGATTAGATTTGCTGCCCTCA